>NC_087201.1:73995863-74020863 GCF_015104395.2 Macrobrachium nipponense
TGGGCACCGCTCCCTTAAATTTGAAATAGCCGATAATCAAAGGAACATATGCTACTTTCCGATACCCAATACTTGTAACAATCCCACAGTTTACGCCATACTCACATTATACACACACACACACACACACACACACACACACACACACATATATATATATATATATATTTATATAGATTAATATAATATATATATTATATATATATATATATATATATATATATATATAATATATAATATATATATATAATAATATAGTGTATCTTCAACTGCGAGTGTTTGGCTTTGGATACCGCATTTATGTAAAGGATAGTGGCTGCAGATGCACGAAACCGATTTTGTGTTTTTATTTTGAGGATATGTATATTCTATGATTTATTTTTCCTATTTATAAAATATATATGCTTTAGTTTACCATTTAGTTTTCAGTCATCCCATCACTTGCGAATTCAATGTGTACAACTAATCAAGATGCTATTTACATTAAAAAGTAAAGTATTCAATTAGTCTAACTTATCTTCCTTACATTTTAATATATTTCCCTTGGAGTGTGTCAATCATGAGAATTTTCTCCATAATTTCAGGAAATTTAACAAATATTATATAAAGATACGTCTGATTCATGAATAGGAATCACATTTCAATGTCCACGATCTCTACTGAAAGGCGATAAATATATTTTAGTTGATGGTTCTATTCTTGAATATTCTGCATATATCGTGCAATATTTTCCTTCAGGACGGTAAAAACAACAATGATTTTCTGTTCTCATTAGTGCAAGATTTATGTTTAATAGATGCATTGCCGACTTATAATAATTCATTGAAACTAGCATTAAGCCTTTTTAAATTAACTTATTGAAGCATTTCGCACATTATAATCCATGTCAGATGAAATGCTTTTTATCATGTTCTCAGACGAATACACTGCTGAGCATCTCTACATATTTTCTAACAACACGAGTTAATACACCTTTCCTTTTTGCTTTGATAACAATTTAATATCCTCTCTCTTTTTTTCATCTAGAATTACGTATGCATTTATATGAGAATTGCTGTTAACCGTCAAGCTACACAGACAGACGCACACACACACACACACACACAAAGATCTAGTTTGATAATTGTCATCTTCAATACTTCGAAATAATTCGCTATGTTACATTAGGCACCCTCTTCTATTCATTATTTTTACATTCACTCCCTGAAGAAGAGAAACAGCTAGTTAAAAGATAGAATGTTTACCGTACTTGAATACAATTCAATGAGTAATGGAAACAATTATTATTATTTTTTTTTATCACAGTCCTCCAATTCGACTGGGTGGTATTTATAGTGTGGGGTTCCGGGTTGCATCCTGCCTCCTTAGGAGTCCATCACTCTTCTTACTATGTGCGCCGTTTCTAGGATCATACTCTTCTGCATGAGTCCTGAAGCTACTTCGGCCTCTAGTTTTTCCAGATTCCTTTTCAGGGATCTTGGGATCGTGCCTAGTGTACCTATGATTATGTGTACGATTTCCACTGGCATATCCCATATCCTTCTTATTTCTATTTTCAGGTCTTAATACTTATCCATTTTTTCCCTTTCTTTCTCTTCAACTCTGGTGTCCCATGGTATTGCGACATCAATGAGTGATACTTTCTTCTTGATTTTGTCAATCAACGTCACGTGTGGTCTATTTGCACGTATCACCCTATCTGTTCTGATACCATAGTCCCAGAGGATCTTTGCTTGATCGTTTTCTATCACTCGTTCAGGTTGGTGCTCGTACCACTTATTACTGCAAGGTAGCTGGTGTTTCTTGCACAGGCTCCAGTGGAGGGCTTTTGCCACTGAATCATGCCTCTTTTTGTACTGGTTCTGTGCAAGTGCCGCACATTCGCTTGCTATGTGGTTTAAGGTCTATTTTCGTATTGCACTTCCTACATATGGGAGAGATGTTATTTCTATCTATCGTTCTTTGGATATATCTGTTATCATTCCTTCAGTGTCCTTCTTAAGCCTCCCCTCTGTAACCATTGCCATGTGTCATCGCTGGCTAGTTCTCTAGTTTGTCTCATGTATTGTCCGTGCATTGGTTTGTTGTGCCATTCCTCTGTTCTGCTTGTCATTCTCCTGTCTCTATATTTCTGGGTTTTCGTCTACTTTTATCAGTCCTTCTTCCCATGCACTCTTTGCCACTCGTCTTCACGGGTTTTCAGATATTGCCCCAGTGCTCTGTTCTCGATGTTGATGCAGTCCTCTATGCTTAGTAGTCCTCTCCCTCCGTCCTTTTGTGTTATGTACAGACTGTCCGTATTTGCTCTTGGGTGTAGTGCTTTGTGTATTGTCATATGTTTCCTAGTTTTCTGGTCTATGCTGCGGAGTTCTGCCTTCGTCCATTCCACTATTCCTGCACTGTATCTGATTACTGGCACTGCCCATGTGTTTATGGCTTTTATCATATTTCCGGCGTTGAGTTTTGACTTGAGTATCCCCTTGAGTCTCTGCATATATTCTTTCCTGATCGTGTCCTTCATCTCTTGGTGTTTTATATCCCCTCCTTCCATTATTCAGTATTTGTATCCTGTCTCATCTATGTGTTTGATGTTGCTCCCATCTCGTAGCTTTATCCCTTCAGTCCTTGTTACTTTGGCCTTTTGTATGTTGACTAAGGCACATTTTTCTATTCCAAACTCCATCCTGATATCCCCAGATACAATCCTTACAGTCTGGATTAGGGTATCTATTTCCTTGATGCTCTTACCATACAGCTTGATGTCGTCCATGAACAACAGATGGTTAATTCTGTTGCCTCTTTTCTTGAGTTGGTAACCAGCATCCGTCTTCTGCAGTACTTTTGTCATGGGAATCATGGCTACTACGAAGAGTAGTGGGGACAGTGAGTCGCCCTGGAAGATCCCTCTCCTAATATTAACCTCTGCTAGTCTTATTCAAGAGCTTGTAAGTATTGTATTCCAGTTGTGCATTGTATTTTTGAGGAAGCTGATGGTGTTCTCCCCTGCCCCATATATTTTCAGGCATTGTATTAGCCATGTGTTTGGTATCATGTCGAAGGCTTTCTTATAGTCCATCCATGCCATGCTTAGGTTGGATTTCCTTCTCTTACTGTTCTTCATTTCCATTTTGTCTATCAGGAGCTGGACTTTTGTGCCGTTATCCTTCCTTCTGTAGCCTTTCTGTTGGTGAGGGATGGTGTTTGTATCCTCTAGGTAGTTGTATAGCCTTTCGCTGATGATACCTGTTAGTAACTTCCACATTATTGGTAGGCAAGTGATAGGCCTGTAGTTACTGGCGATGTTTCCCTTACTCTTGTCTTTCTGGACTAAGGATGTTCTTCCTGTGGTCATCAATTTGGGCGCATGGTAGTTTGTGATACAATGCTGTAGTTGTTCTGCTATTCTTGGGAGTAGGGCCTTGAAGTTCTTGAGCCAATATCCATGGACTTCATCGGGACCTGGGGCTTTCCAGTTGGGCATTTTCTTTAGTTGGTGACTGACTGTGTCTGTCGTGATGTCAGTGAATCTTTGTTTCATTCCCCCTGTTTCTTTTGCCTTGACTTCCTGGAGCTATGTTGCCTGTTTGTTGTGTGATACCGGATTGCTCCATATGTTTTCCCAGAGTCTCTTAATTGGTTCTGCTTCAGGAATTTCTTGGTGGTTGTCTTCCCCTCTGTTTTAATCTTCTTTTGTTTTGTTTAGTCCCCTCTCGTGTACTTTGTATTTCTCGTTCAGTTCCTCCCTTGTTTTCTTGCTTCTTAGACTTTTTTTCTGCCATCTCTTTCAGTTTACTCAAGTCAGATCTCATCACCATGATTTGCTTTTCCAGGTGCCTTTTCCAAGGCGGTTGCTGTTTTGGTTTACGTTGGGTTGGTTGTGTTGGTGGTGTTGGTGTTCGTGTCCCCATCAGTTCTGCTACTAATCATGCTCCTACATATGTCAAGTTATTTGTTTCTGGGATATTGGTGGTGTGTATTAGTCTCATTATTTCATTGACCTCACTTGTTTTCTCCCTTAATTACTTGGTGTTGTAGGCTTTCATGAAGGGGATCCTTGTTCTCTCTGTATCTGGCTTCATCCATTGTCTGATCTTTTCTACCCATTGCCTCCTGTCTGTTACTTCGTCGATGTTTCTTCGTGTGTCGTTGTTTAATACCTCATCATCCCTGTCGTCTTCTGTGGCTTCGTCTCTCAGTTCGTCTTCTTGTAATTCGTGTCCCTTTCTAGTTCCTCTCTTTCTGTTGGGGAGAGCCAGTTCTTTTTTTTTATGTTCCTTACTTGGTCTGCCAGCCTCTGCTCTGTTTGGGGGGTGTTATTCCTCTCATTTCAGATGTTGACCAACCTTCTTCCCTCGGGTTGCTTCTAATATAGCATCTCCATATTTCCTTATTTTCTTCTCTTGTCCATTTCTTCCTTTGGTTTGCTTCTGTAGCCCCAGTCTCTGGTTGTTGGTTACTGTCGTTGTGGTGGTCAGTTGCTGGATGACGACCTCCAAGTACCTGACCGTCTTTCCCTTCAATTGGACTGAATACCTGGCTGCTGCCGGACGAAGCTCCTCTGTTGCCAGAGGTTCCATTTACGTCGTTGTCGTTCAATTCTTCATTTCTTTCCATCATTGCTGAGTTTTGCTATTTAATGCATAGCTGGACCCTACCCCATGAAGAATAGGTACTCATTTACAGCTGAGTAAACTGAGGAAATTGTGGTAAAGATCCTTTCCCAAGGAATCAACGCCAAGGAGAGCGGTCACCCATCCAACGACTGACCAGCCCCAATATTGCTTAACCAGTCAATTGACGACCTAACCCACTCTGCCACGGCGCCACACATTATTATTATTATTATTATTATTATTATTATTATTATTATTATTATTATAAGGATACACCCCATCATAAACATGTTCTGTTAAATAGGATTGTTGCACAATTCCATTAATTTCATACTGAGTCTTCTCTGTTCTCTGTGTAATACTTTTATCTTCTACGTTGATACTGAACAATAATTGGCCGGTATCCATCCTTTGGTAGCGAAAAACTACTGAAATAAGGAAGATAATCCCGTAGAGTTGCCATGGCCGGTTTCTGGTAGAATACCACTAAGTTACAAGGATACTATTGACATCCACAGGGAATAAAAATTTTCTAGAAATGCGAGTCTTATCTTAAGTGCTGTCAGCCCTAGAATATATTCATTTGTTTGGTGCATACAGAAATAAAAACATGGATCCCGAAGATTCAGGAAAACCCAAAGATCATCCAAAATATTCCCGATTACTTATTACCATGTTATAAATTCACACCGGTTCCTTTATTGAAGGATAGCTTGCTACTGACTGATCTAGAAAGGGTTGTATTTGTGCATAAGCTTATAACGAAGATTATCAGTTAAAAGTCAGGTGAAAAGACAAACGTAAATTGTATCTTCAAGGTGAAACTAATAATCAGAGCTTCTAGTCTTATAAAAGCACAGTGGAAATGCCAATATTTTCTTTATCAACAAACCTTGACGGTCAGTGGCACGCCCCCCCCCCCCCCCCCCCCAACCCAAAAAAAAAAAAAAACACCCCCCCCCCCCCCCTAAAACAAAGAAAAAAAAAAATGAAACACCACCTGCCTGACGAGATTCAAGATCAAGAAATATGGACGGTAGAGTGAACTACATAATGGAAGGAGAGAGAAAGAGGGTGCATATGTAAAGAGGATGGAAAGAGATGACGGAAGATGAAATATTAGTGGAAGAAACATGAAGGAGATGGAAGAACGGGTCACACAAAATATAGAAATATGGAAAACTATTTGCACAACATGGAATCCTCCTCTCTCTCTCTCTCTCTCTCTCTCTCTCTCTCTCTCTCTCTCTCTCTCTCTCTCTCTCTCTCTTGTTAGGGTTTGGTTCACATATCCCTCCGGCTTGAATTTATATGACATTTTGGGGATGGCTTTGCTTTTCCCGTTTTCCTTGCCGTGGGTAAGTCTTTAGCATAGGATAGGTGAGAACTAGATGAAAAAGGGTTGGGGTAGGAAAGCGAAATTTGATTTAAGAATATAATGAAAAGAGTAAAAGGTTGATGCTAACCTTGTAGAAGGAAGTAAATGGTAAGGAAAGAAATTGTGTAGGAATATAGGAAAACTATTTTTACTATGAGATCTATATTTCAAGAACTCACAACCAGAATTTAGAGCGAAAGACCGAATCATATATTTGCCAAATACCAGTTTAATGCCAAGAGTTATGCCCAGATTATCATTTATATTTAGTGTCAAACTCAATTCCATATAAGGATGAGGAGAGTAAAATTGCCGCAGAGAACTATAACTTTTTATACAAACGTTAGTAATATTTTTCGGTGTCTCTTTCGCAGACTACATTTATAAGTTTTCTTCCAAAATGAGTTAACAATTTTCTAGTGAATTAGAATATGAAGAAAAACTGAATGGAGGGCGAGAAATAAGGAAATCATTCAGTTAAAACAGGTAGGAATAAAAGTAACACTTGTTATATATATAATTCATATACAACTTGTTTAACAAATTCCCGAAATGTACTAAAGCAAATCAAAACGTTCATAAATAATTTTTCTTATTTTTTTTTTATTTTTTTTTTCAAATCTGTTCTCGTTCCAAGCCGGATAAACAGTTGTTTTGTATATAACACTAACGCTACCTATTACAGATACATTACAGGCTAGGAATGAGCTTCATAATGAAATATTATGAAACAATTCTAAAGGTAAATAATGTTTAGAATGTGACCCGATGTTACAAATGGGAAACAGATATGAATTGTGACATAATTTTAATAATTTTTTTACTGTTTTTATTTTTTACTGTCGAAAATCTTAACCTCAAAAACGTTGATATTATATATATATATATATATATATATATATATATATATATATATATAATATATATATATATATATATATATGTGTGTGTGTGTGTGTGTGTGTGTGTGTGTGTGTGTGTGTGTGTGTATATACATATATATATATGTGTGTGTGTATCAGACTTTTTCATTTTTTAAATTTTATTTATTAATAAGACAATTTATCCTTGTAAGAAAAAAAAATTATGAAGTCAATGTCATTACACAAAGTGACGGAAAAATCTCTGAGCTGTCACCGGCTGTTGAGATTATCGCCTACCCTATCATGTCCTAAGTTGCTTCGTGGTTCCTTTACCATTCGACTTTAACAGAAACAGATCCTAACATCTTTTTTATGAAGCACATACTAGTTCAACAGGAGAGCGTATGAACATGACCAGTTAACGCATTAACACAGCCAAAATCACTATGTCTATGAAAGGAACTATTAAAAAAAAACATTTCTTTCCTAACAGACGTATAAAGTCTTGGTCGTTACCAATGTAACTGATATTTACGTAGACAAACCATCTCCATAAAGTTTTAAAGGTGAGAGTAACAGAATCCTATCTTACTTTTGATTATGTTCCCGATGAAAAAGAATTATATTATAATGTACATTAGAAAATGCTATTATAGTCAATAATAACAATACCCAATCAAAGCTGAGGACTTGGACATCATCAGAGGACAATGAAAATAAGGAATCGTTGCCGCCAAAGTAACCAAACTATGAGAAAGTTCCACGTCGCTTGGGTTATAATAGTTGAAGGCCTCACAACTTTGAATTTTCGCATATTTTCCGTCGTGTGTGCATGCTACTCTTTTACTTAAATCGAAATTTCATATTTATTATTATATTTGGAATGACTGATAGTACTAACCGTGATTGATGCAAAATAAAGGTGAATTGCTAGATTTATAACAAATACTGCATCGATATTTTTTATTCATCATAACACTCAAATCTACTAAATTCGGCTAACAGATAAATTTCATCGTGACTTAGCCAAATTATGTAGATATTATAAAAAAAAGCGCTATGGAAGAAAAGTTAAGGATTTAATGAATTTTGTTAAGCTCAGATTTCGTTATACATTTTATTACCTATTTTCATAGATAGATGCTGAATTTAGAAGTTGAGGAATTGTGAACAGAGCTAATACTAGATACCTATGTATCTTTATTCCCAATCTCCGGAAGGGTTAATAGGAAAAGGTTATAAATGAAAGTTTGCACGAACCAGGCTATTTGGGTAGCTCGAATTGAAGAAGATTTAGGTATAATATCCGTGGAGTTAAAAAGACCAGAAAAGTTGACAGAATGACTTAGGAGACAATGGAAGTTCTGCAAACGTTACGGAATGAAAGACTGGTGTCTTTAGAGGCAAAACTTAAGGGTCATTGCGAGATTGTGACCTGAGCTCAGTCGTAAGTTTTACAAAGATGTCACAGCAGCTTATTCATATGCTAAAAAATCCTCTATACATTCGTAACGTCCATTTAATTGCGACCGAAACGAACTTTACTCACTTTCTCTATAACCCAATGAATTGATATGGAGTGAAATGTGGTAACCAAAGGAAAACATCATAATCACCTGGGGGTGAAGTTAATATTATTATTATTATTTTGTCTATCACAGTCATTCTATTCAACTGGGTGGTTTTTATAGGGTGGTGTTCCGGGTTGCATCCTTCCTCCTTAGGAGTCCATCACTTTTCTCACTATATGCGATGTTTCTAGTAGTACACTAATCTGCATGAGTTCTGGAGCTATGGAGTTGAGCCCTCGTCCACTCCAATACTCCTGCACTGTATCTGATTACTGGTACTGCCCATGCGTTTATGGGTATCATCATGTTTCCAGCGTTGAGCTTTGACTTGAGTGATCGTGTCCTTCATCTCTTAGTGTTTTAGATCCTCTACTTCTATTATTCCCAGGTATTTGTATCTAGTCTCGTCTATGTGTTTGATACTATTCCCACCTGGTAGCTTTATCCCTTTAGTCCTTGTCACTTTTCTTTTCTGTATATTGACCAAGGCACGTTTTTCTGTTCCATACTCCATCCTGGTGTTCCTTATAGTCTAGATTAGGGTATCTATCTCCTTGATGCTCTTACCACACAGCTTGATGTCGTCCATGAACATCAGATGGTTAATTTTGTTGCCCCCTTTCTTAAGTTGGTACCCAGTATCCATCTGGTGCAGTACTTTTGCCATGGGGGGGGGGGGGGGGGGTTAGCGAGTTGCTTTGAAAGATTATTCCCGTTAAACAAGCTGATGGTGTTTTATATCCTCGTCTTCTATCATTCCTAGGTATTTGTATCCTGTCTCATCTATCTGTTTGATGTTATTCCCACTGGTATCTTTATCCCTTCAGTCCTTGTCACTTTGCCTTTTTGTATGTTGACCAAGGTACATTTTTCTATTCCAAACTCCATCCTGATTATTACTATTATTATTATTATTATTATTATTATTATTATTATTATTGTATTATTATTATTATTATTATTATTATTATTATTATTTTTATTATTATTATTATTATTATTTTTTTATTATTATTATTATTATTATTATTATTATTATTATTATTATTATTATTATTGCTGAAAAAATAAAGTCCGCAGTAGTATGTATGTATATTGCTATACTAAGGAAGCTTTCGCCAACTTGGTCAGTTGGCCTCTTCAGCCTGAATGAAGTTGGCAAAAGCTTCTTGTATATAGCAATATACATACAAACTACTGCGGACTTTATTTTTTTTTTCATTTTGGATCGCGAGAAGGTGCTATAAAATTTATTATTATTATTACTATTATTATTAATATTATGATTATTATTATTAATGTGTAACTGTAATATCTCAATGGCATATTTGAAATATCCTTAAATTCTTCAACCTTGATAACAGTGGTATCTTCTGCAATGCCTTCTTATCCATGTCCGCTAGATAGCGTCACTGTTAAATGCAAACAGAAGCATTAACAATAGAGATCTCCGACACATGAATATCTCTGCAAGGAATGGGTGAGAAAATAATGGTCTAGTTTAGGCAAAATGTCAATGTAATTAATTCATATCAAATAAATGATGTTATCATTAAGGCTTAATTTACTAAAGAATTTAACTAGAGAATAAAGGCTCTATCTGTCAAACGCTTTCGACCCATCGAGATTTGTCATTCTTTTGGGTGGGGGGGAGGAGGGAAGATTAAGGAAAGATTACAAGGGAATGGAACTGAAACATAATTCTCCCTTTGTGTAAGAGAAAGATTACAGAAGTCATGTAAAAATTACAATGGTATATAATAACTGTATAACTAGGAAAGCGTAGGGTATAATTTTTTATTTGGAATTAGCATAAAATAACATTTCGCTCTCAGGGCGCTGAATAATCCTGATGGATTCCGGCGCTTGGTCCTCAAGACTTAAATTTCATAATCAATCAATCAATCAATCAACACCTCGCTCTCTCATGAGATTTGTAGATATTTAAATTTATTTCTCGTCTTCACACCACGATTATATATGATGTTCTCGAAACTTTCTGTATTGTTGCTTATTCATATCTATACACACACAAACACAAAGCACACACACACACACACACACACACACACACACACACACACACACACACACGTATATATATATATAATATATATATATATATATATATATATATATATATATATATATAATAGTAATAAATATATGCTGCTCTCGTCTCTCTGGCCTCTTAACTTAGGGATCAGATTGCAATCCATCAAAAGGGAGTGACCCATATGCGATGGTAGGAAGAATCTAGTTGCAGTGAACTTGCTGTTTTGAAAAAAGGGTCTGGGCAGGTAAAAGCATTATAAGAAGTTAGTCATGGGGGTAATAGGCTTGTTAGTTGTCACTTTAGATGCCATTGTTCCAAGAACTATATGCCTGTAATCTCCTTTATGCTGGTCTTAATTGTCTTTTCGGGAATGTCAGCACTCCTTCCTTAATCCCTCGCCACTTCCGGGGCCTGAAGGCACATAGGTGAATAACAACTATCGAAAGAAGTCGTCCCTAACACTCCTGACTCAGCTCTCGTCCATGTCTACTACGTCCCGATCTCCGGAACGTAGCCTTTTGTTCTGGCACAGCCACAAGGTGCTATGAGGTTACGAGCGACCTGGGCTCCAGGTCGCCCTGAAGTTGCTAATGGAAGGCATATTGGATCAAGCACTTGTAGTGGTGCACATTGCAATATTGGATTGCCCAGTAAGGCCGAAATTAGCAATTAAGTCCCAGTTTATATTTCTCTCCCTAAATCTCTCATTTCCTTTATAAGATTTAATCTTCCAAAATAAAATCCCTTGTTTCCATACTAGCATGCGTGTTCCCCATATGAATTAAGTCTACTGATGAAATAACCTTTTGCTCAGTGACATAGAGTGAAGCATCCCTCCATTGTGATAGTTCACTGGAAGTGAAAAAAATTTTTATGTGCAAATTCTTATCTGGGAAATCTATTTCCTTCGCGCTCTGCCACCGATCGCTCCCGTGAGAAGTTGCCTTAGAAGATTATCAATACAGCCTTGCTACAAGCAAGCTCAGTTTCTAAAACTGAATGTCACAGAAAACCAGATAATGATAATCCACGGGCTCCACATTGCATTACCATTGTGTAAAACAATCTATTGAACTCTGAAAACCAGTTAACATTAAACTTTCTAGTTGCGCATATTTTGCTGGATTGCATACCAGATAGAATTTATTCAACTTGTTTGAACTGTGCGAAATAATATAATTCAATGTAATTACTGGCTTTAATGGCGACCTTCCCTTTGTTTTAAATATAATCAGAAGGTATGTTTTGCTTACAAATATGGTCCTAGGTAAGTGGCCCATCGGGCACACTCTCAATCAGTATTCATTTCATCTAGCCCAGGGGTTCTCAACCTTATCAATCTTACGTACCCCTTGAAGTCTTTTAGTACTGGTCACATACCCCTTACCCACAATGCAGCAGCATCAAGAAATGCATGGTTTTTTGTTTTACTTAGTTTAAGTTGAATTATGTTATATATGTGGAACAGACAAAATTTCCAATTAATGAGAGTTTGTCACTATGAGGTAGTGTTGACAGGAACTTGTACTTCACGTGTAAGCACAATGTGAGTGACTGCTAGCATGCAATACATTTACTAAAACAGAACTATATCACACAATTATCGATCATTGTGGCAGTGAACTAGTGCTGCTTGCAGCTAGTTGCAACTTGTAACCAGTAACCAGTAATAAAACAGAATTAAATCAGAAATTTTCTAATAGCTGTGACTGTGAGGTAGTGGTGCTATATACAGCTTACTCACGGGGATATTACAGTGGGCGTGACTAGCGTCACTAGCATAAAAAGAAATAACATAGAATTAAGAAAGCATTGTATTCCAATGACTGCAAACTAATGCTGATTGTTAAGCTTCATAGGGAAGTGAATATGTTTGACTACATTAAAATATAAGTACAGTTTTGCGGTTATTCAAAACCAAAGTATTTTGAGAAACCTGTCACATACCTACAATATATATATATATATATATATATATATATATATATATATATATATATATATATATATATATATATATATATATATATGTATATATATGTATATAGTTACATAATCGGTGGGCTTTGGCTAGTCAGGGGTTCTCAACCTGGGGTATGCATACCCCAGGGGTAAATGAGAAGAATTTTGTAGGTATGTGACAGGTTTCTCAAAATACTTCGGTTTTGAATAACCGCAAAACTGTACTTATATAATGTAGTCACACATATTGACTTCCCTTCGAAGCTTAACAATCAGAATTAGTTCGCAATCATTGGAATACAATGCTTTCTTAATTCTATTTTGGAATTTTTTTTATGCTAGTGGGACGCTAGTCACAATCCAAGTAATATCCCCGGGAGTAAGCTGTATATAGCACCGCTACCTCAGTCACAACTATTAAAAAAATTTCTGATTTAATTCTTCTGAGCTTATTATGACGTAAAAATTAGGCTAGCGTGAATTGGACACATTTTCGGCGTAAGGTGATGAGTGGATACGATCGAGCGCGGGTGGCGTCAATCGGGACCACGTTTGGGGGAGTGTTACATATATACTATATACATATATGCATATGATAGTAGATATATATATATATATATATATATATATATATATACAAATATATATATATATATATATATATATTATATATATATATATATATATATATATATATATATACTATATACATATGCATATATGTATATAGTATATATGTAAACACTCCCAAACGTGTCCGATTGACGCCAGCCAGCGCTCGATCGTATCCACTCATCACCTTACGCCGAAATGTGTCCAATTCACGCTAGCCTAATTTTACGTCATAATAAGCTCAAATGTGTCTTTGTAATAACCAACGTCCAAACGTGCCCGTCAAAGAATCTAGCAAGACAATAATTGTTTTTTCAATGCAATACACTGCTCCTAAAAATGCCCACACGTCTAGTAATTCACAATATATGTTTTTTTTTTTTTTTTTTTTTTTTTTTTTTTTTTTTTTCATTGGAATGCACTGCCCTAAAAGACTGCTTGACTGCCCCCTAAAAAGGCTAGCGGGTACCGGTGTCTGGTTCAGACTTCTTTTGTTATTGGCATCAGGAATCACAAAATTTTTTTTATTGGGATTCTTGTTACTCTACTTGTTTTTTGTTTCTTTTGGAATGTATGCTTTCAAGTTGTTTTCGTCGGCGTCGATCACTAAGTTTTTGTGACGCCATGGTACATTTTTGCATCAATCAATCAATCAAGTTGTTTTCGTTGTTTTTTTTTTTTATTGTGGGTCATTCATTTCCCTCAAGATTCTAGAATAACCCTGACGTTCTCTGCCAACAGGAAGCACTATATGCCGTAGTAAGCTCTCGTAAATAGTATTGCATTTTCTATGGTCCGTGGCGTGGTTTGTTTTTATCATCTTGACTAGCTCGTCTCTATTGACGCACCTCCTGTGCCCTGTGGTGAAATTTTCACTTCTTCAGAAAACTTTGTTGGTTGCTTTGTCGAAGAAATACAGCTGAAGATATTTCTTGACCATTCTCTCAGAGACTGTCTTAAGCTGCTCTCCTATCATTGCGGTCCCCACTTTGGATTTTCTTCCTTGAGTTTTGTAGCTATTTTCATGTCCGGCAACTCTGTCAAAAAAAACTTGGATCTTTTCTTTTCTTTACTGAGAATAACACCTCCGTCCCCAACCGTTCCGTCCATCGCTGTCGTTTTTCATAGGCGTTGGTAGAGGCAGTGACGTCATACCTGAGGACAAGTTTGGGCACACCGGGTGGAAATGGACACGATTCGGGGCCACTTTGTAGGTGTCGATGGTTCGGGCCCGTGAGCCGACAAATCTCTCATCGACTGAAAATTTCCCATTCGGTTAAACATATATAAAAATATATTGATTCCGAGGTAGAGCAAATTAGATATTAAAGCACATTCGTAGCTCGATGTTTGTATATGAATCACAGTAATATGATATGACTCATATAATGGCTACGTGCTGACGAAAGCACTACAACGTTACCGAGGTCGAGGTGGGTTGATGTAGTCTCCAAACAACTAGTACCTGAGAGCGACAGGTATTTGTAGGTGAGAGGCAGCATAAACTTATAGCCTCTTGCGGTAGTAGTGTGGTCTAACGCTCCACTGTGCGTCCTGGATTTGTAGGTGTCGATGGTTCGTGCTCGTGAGCCAAAAAATTTCCTATCGACTAGAAAAATTCCCATTCGGTTTAACATATATGAAAATATATTGATTCCGAGGTAGAGTGAATTAGATATTAAAGGACATTTGTAGCTCGATATATGTATATGAATCACGGTAATGTGATATGACTCATATAATGGCTACATGCGGACAAAAACACTACAACGTTACCGAGGTCAAGGCGGGTTGATGCAGTCTCCAAACAACGAATACCTGAGAGCAACAGGTATTTGTAGGTGAGAGGCGGCATAAGATGGTTCACGCCCGTGAGCTGACAAATCTCTTATCGACTAAAACAATTCCCCTTCGGTTAAACATATATGAAAATATATTGATTTTGAAGTAGAGCGAATTAGATATTAAAGGACATTTGTAGCTCGATGTATGTATATGAATCCCGGTAATGTGATATGACTCATATAATGGCTACGTGGTGACAAAAGCACTACAATGTTACCGAGGTCGAGGTGGGTTGATGCAGTCTCCAAACAACGAATACTTGAGAGCAACAGGTATTTGCAGGTGAGAGGCGGCATATACTTATAGCCTCTTGCGGTAGCGGTGTGGTCTAAGGCTTCACTGTGCGTCCTGGATTCGTAGGTGTCGATGGTTCACACCCGTGAACCGACAAATCTCTGATCGACTAAAAAAATTCCCCTTTGGTTAAACATATATGAAAATATATTGATTCCAAGGTAGAGCGAATAGATATTAAAGGACATTTGTAGCTCGATGTATAACACAGTTTATATAAATATATATATATATATATATATATAATATATATATTATATATATATATATAATATATATATACATTATATGTGTGTGTGTGTGTGTGTGTGTGTGTGTGTGAAGTGTGAGTGTGTGTGTGTCCTTGTGAAATATGCGTTTTTGTTCGTGTATGTATTTGAGTTAGGTTTTTTTGACTCCTCTAAATTTTTCTTATCCAAAACAATAGGACATGAACGCACACAAAAGAGCAATTTTTCCTTATTTCCATTTAAAGTGCATGACAAGAATACATTCTATTCCTCACTTCCCTCTTGTTCTCCATTTCTGGTTGCCTTTTCTTTGCCTTCATATCCATTTAGGAAGCAACAAACCATCTCTTTTTATCATGACTCCTACTTTTCCCATAACTTCAACTCGGATTAACGATACATGTCCCTTCTTGCTGGAAGTTTTAGATTCACTTGACAATGCCTGGAACTTTTGTTATTTATGTCGAACTATTATCGCTGTTCCTGCAGTCATACAGACCCTGATGTATGGCAGAATTAACTTTCCACGGTGCTGTAGCATTTACTTTTTACAATGGTAAATTCTCATAGTTATCGGTGAAAATTTGATAATAACGACATGGTGTTTTGCTCTGTCTGCTGTTTTGGTGTAAAGTTTATGGAGGATTGTTATTACAGTAATTTTTTTTTGACAGAGTGAACGCTTCACTTTATCATTGTTTAGCGCCGGTAGACTGCGTAGCTAATTCCGTAATTACACGCTTTTCTTTACGAAAAGTCATGCAAAAACAAGGAGACAGGACATGAAAAATTCACGCCATTCTTTTGACACAACCTTTGATAACGCAATAAAGCACGTAAAGGAAAGATCCAGTTAATTCTTTCGACAGTCTGCTTTCCGAGTAATAAACATGTTTTTAATAGCCATAGCTAAACCGCATAATTCATTGTTTGTGGTAGCTTGATTATCTAAGGCTATTACTCGTATGTTATCGCTCTTACCAACTTCAGCACGTGATAACCATTTCTGTTGTATTTTTTACACAAACGCCCCTGAAAAATGAATCAGAAGGCCTTTCCTCTAACTTTCAATCATATCTTTTATTATTCAAAAACGTTAATGTTTTCCTACGTACGATTCTTTGGCCCTTCATGTGGTCAGGTGGCAAACCGGAATTCACTGTCTTGTAACTCTTTAGAATTATGCAACATATGGCTTTAACATGTATTTGAAAAGCATCAATTCAGCAGAAAATCCTGATATTCAGTTATGACTTTCGTTCCTCAGTTAATGGATTTTATTATATGAACGATTGAAAAATGCTGTAGTGAGCGATAACTGCTTAGTTCATCAATACTTCATTATTAACTCACAATTAATGGCAACGAATATGCAACGCAAGTCGACCATCACAGGAAGTCATAATATCATTTTAAAAGTATCCAAAATGTAAGTTTCCCAATATGTTGTTCTCTGGAGGTTTCCGTCTTTTGTATTCAAGGGTAATTCTTCATATCCGAGGTCACACGATCGGGGAATCCAAAACTTCCCTCCCAGAATTCCAGTGAAACGAGGGAAATTGGAAGATGCTGTTGGCTGGTTCCAGGAAGTGAGAGAGAGAAACGAAAAAGAGAATGTTCTGACCGAGCTGGAAAAAGAAATTACAAGAAATTTCAAAACATGGAGAAATTGGAAATGCATATTGAATAAAGGGCAGAGGAGAAGTATGTGCGTAAAAGGGGAAACGAAAGATAGTTATAAAAAGACTGAAAACATAGTGTCGCCTTGTACTGAATAAAACTCAGATAAAATAAAAAAGCGGCAAGAGCCTTTGGTTACAACAAATCACCGAAAAAGGCTGAACAATCCGAGATGGTCCATTACGTAGATCTAGATCTTTCAAAAAATATGATCTCTGTCGCCAATCAAGTCTCCCACCTGACAGAAATCCCAGCGTTTGGTAACATTTTCGAATAATTCCATGCAGACAACACAAACAAATTAACAGATTAAGAAAACGAATATAAAACATAACCAACTTCAGCTTTGTTGGCGATAATAATGGTGAAGGGAAATTTGATCGTTTCTTCAGAGACAGCAATACGAAATTATATGCACAAGTAGCAGACATTGTGGGAGTATGTTGTAACTTAATTCAGTAAGTAACAGAAGCACCATACTGAAAATAAGATACTTCTGCGCTTAACGCTCTTGCAGTGGATTGGGTGTGAACACATACTGGATTATAGCAAGAAATAATGTTGAAACCCTCAGAAAACTAAGAAAATTCAGGTCTTACGTCAAGTTTTACCCTTTGCTTCTCGGTTTTCTAGATATCGCTATACTATAATATCTATTGTCAATGTAAACAGTGATTCAAGTTGTTAATGTAAAAAAATTATGTGGTTATATTATTGTTGTTATTTTCATAACGGTTCAAATTTAATGCTAGATATATAATATTTTCATAAATGTATGAAGCTATTTATCTTGCATGGCGTTTCTTGTAACAGCTTACAATATGATAAACGGCTGGAACAATTTGTCAACTGTGATAATAGATAATAAAGAAGGGAGTATTACAGTTTCGTCCAAGGAACCAGTATTATAAACGTCAATAGTCGTAGTGTTTTCTCTCTCTACTAATGTGGACTCCTCAATTTGATGACTATCAAGTCTAAATTTATTTCATAACTTTTCCCGTTTTAGTACTGGCAAAAAAGTCCAAACAGTTGGATAATGGGAGGATGCTCGTTGCACAAATACCTGGCGTCATCATTCACCAGAATTAGTTATCTAGAGTACATGTTTCCTACTTTTTCCATATCAGAACCCACTCGCATTATCCAGTCTTGGGGACCATTCCCGCGGTCTCTGGAAGAATGCCCTGTGCGTGGGAATTCCGACGTAATCAATTTCTTGAGGGACCTCATGGCGATAAATAATTTATCAATTTGTGTATACCGTTTTAACTTCTTTGTCGTGAAGATTCTCCTAATCCCTTCTCTTATTTAAGTTTCATTATGAAATGTTAAACTAGAAAGGAAATCATATTCATTTTAAATCAAATTTATGATGGTTGCTTCTAACACAGCAGGCCATAAACATAGTTACTTTCAAGCGTGGCTTCCTATGTCAAAGAAGACGAGAGTATTAGCGCTATAGGTGTCAGATTTGTCGCTTTCTTATTATCGAACTACTGATTTCCAGTCTAGATGTCAGAGGTCTCGCGGTCTTTTAGGTGAACTTACACGAAGCGGCAGCTTCATTTCTGCCTGCAATAACAATCAGGATTCAGATCATTCTCGGGAATACTCATTTTCCGCCATACTCCGTTTTGTCTAGTGTCCGCTCTCTGGAATTAGTTCTGGCTACTTGCCTTCTTGAGAGTCGTCTGTATGAACAGTAATGCCTCACTGCCCAGTGCTGTAAGTTTTTATTGCCCTTTTTTGCAGTGTGCTTTTGACAGTATACTTCATGCTCATGCATGATAGGTTAGAATAACATAGTGAAATCCTACGTACTAATGCATTTCTTTTTTCCTACTGTTATTCAGATCTATTTACATAGGTATCAATAATTTTTTTTTCCCATTTCTCATTCTCTATATTTCACTACTGGTTTTGCTCATGTTATTCCTATAAGAACGTTCTTTCGTAAGGAGTTATGTTTTGCAACTATTAGTGATGATCCTTGCACCATTCTTTCAGATGATATTTGTATGTTTTGAATAACAGTCATTAAAACTGGTGATTCATGCAATTTCCGAGACCTATCATTGCATCACTAAAAATACATGTCTATATTCTCATGTATAAAACAAGAATGTTGTGAAACTACCTCACAACATCTGCTTTAAAGTTCTGAATGGGAGGCTTTTCTATCTCTTTGAAATTTTTTAGGTGGGAGGGGGAACTTTTTTGTGCTTCCCTTCACCTAGACTGACATTGCATAATAAAATGTTAGAGTCTGCTTGTCTTTCATTCGCGTCAATACAAATTTCGGTTTCATTTTTTTTTTCTTCGTCTTCCTCTTCTGATTCCTGAGTGCTTCTATTTACATTTTCCGTACCAGTGCCGATGTCATTCTTTATATTGAATGGGATGGGTATTTTATGAACTCTTAAATAGCGAACAAAACTTTGGCCTGGTCTGTTTAAGTTCTTCGATCTATAGAAAATTGGTACGATAGTCAACAATCTCACCTTTCTGTATCTTATGCTGCCCATACAAGGAGCAACGACTATTTTCGAAATATGTTGTTTAAATGACATTGTGATAAAATTATAAGACAGTATCACTATTCACCGTTATTATTATTATTATTATTATTATTATTATTATTATTATTATTATTATTATTATTATTATTATTATTATTATTATTATTATTATGTATCCAGTCTTTTTATCCTTCACATTTAACTTAACTTTATTAAAAGTAAACATTAAAAGTAAGAACAAAATAATCCTTTTTCGTATGGACTCCTTCTATATACGTTTTTAAGAAAGTATCGAGAATATTATGTTATCAATAGTCAATTATGGTTCTCCATCGTATATTTTAATGGTAGTTGTTATAGTCATGAAATTGAATTATTTCTCTTCTGCTGAAATTATCGAAAGAGCTATAGGTTTTTACCCTCCTCATATTCCCGTTCCTTTTCAAAACTTCCGTCGGATTGTTAAACATCCACAGCCATTGCTTGAACTGAGCATTCTCGTTGTACTGGGAAACGTGCATGCTGCACCCGCGCCCTGTAAACAAAAATAGAGCATTTTAAAAGGGTAAAATTCGCATCACTTTTAAATATAATAGCCTAACTACCTACAGAGAGCATTTGCTACAAAGTAAAGCAAAGATTTTCCGTCGACACTTTAAAGCGGTCATGCCTCAATTTTTGTTTCATATTAGCAAATGAATGTAGTCCTAACTCGGATTAGCGGAGACGTTTCACAGATCTTGTTTACGCTCATTGAAAAAAATCGATGACCTATCACAATGACAGTTGATAACAACCCAATGGCTGATTCGACATTTTCTATTGGAAGCCACCGACGTTACCTTTTTTTATGTTAATAGACTATAAACAGTTCAGTCTCCTCCAGTTTGCAATCGTCCGAGTAAAACTATAAATTCAATCATTTCTACGTCATTAACAATTAGCCAGCCACTAATAATTAGGAAGGTGATCTATGATCTCTCAGCGTGCAAGGTCATAAAGCACGTAATACATGTCTCTCCGTAACCCTCAACCTATGGTGAAACTCCGTGACATTCTGAGAATAAAGTGAAGCTTAATTTTGTCCACATTACAAGGTCCAGACCAAAACGAAAGTCTGAAATGGGCCACATGACTTCTTTCGGACGAGCTGTTGAAGGAAACTCTAGGTTTATGAATTTTTCCCCCTTGAAGCACCTCAGTCAAGGAGAGGTCTGTTATTTCTGGAGACTTTTCAAATAAGTTCTTCTGTGGAGAAGATTGTACAACATTTTTTTTATGAAGTTACGTCACTGGACATGTTCCCTGTTGAAACCTTTCAAATAGTTTCTTCCCTGAAAGAAATTATATATATGATATTGTTTTTAATCATCCTTTGACATTTTTATTTGCAATTTCATCTTTATTTTTTACTTTTTCAACGGCGTTATACTTATCGTTATATTATTACTACTATTGCTGAAGCCCTTCCTTGCAATATAACATCCTTACAAATCTACTTATTTAGTTTCCTAGACCTAAGGTTTCGCAATACCGCCAGTCACAACCACCTTTTGCACAACAGCACTGTTTGCCTGCTGCGGCGATGCCTGTATCTTTCAGTGTTCAGTTTTTCCCTCTGCGTATAGTTCCGGTTATCACCTAAACCCCTTTATACACAGTCATCCTATTTTTCATTTATGTATGAATGAAACTAACATAGAAATTCCAGACGGCTAGCTATGTCTTCTCTGCAAATGTCGTTATCTAAATGTTTTCAAAAGTAACGTATTCAATGCCGACAGATTGCACTGACTAGCTTTAGACAACCATTTATCTACAGGAATGTTTACTTCAGTTCTTCTATTTTTGTGTTATCCTTCTCCCTTGGTCATAGATATGTTTACTGGAGTTTGGAAAGCTTGTATGTCAAAAAACAAAAATCTCATTTGAACGTTTCATGTCAGTGACCGATGCAAAATTTGGAGCTACATCATACCCACTACATATACATGTAATGTAAATAAATTAAATATCTATATATATATATATATATATATGATATATATATATATATTATATATATATTATTATCTAATTATATATATAAATAATACATATATAAATATATATAATATATATATATATATATATAATATATTATATATAAAATATATATATCATATATATATATATAGTATTAATATATATATTATATATATATATATATATATGTATATATGTTATATATAGATATATATATTATATATATAATATATATATATATATATATATTATATATATATATATATATATATATATATATATTATATATATATATAAAAATATATATATATATATATATACATATGCGTGTTTATCTGCATGTGTGTGCGTTTGTGTGTGTTATTTAAGGAGTAACTTCTAATCCAGAAAATTTGCTTATACTATTCTGTCCTATGAATTTATTATTTTCTTCCTTTCATTTCTTTTCACTTTACATTCAATATTTGACACTCCCATCCCCCCACCCACCTTCTCTCTCTCTCTCTCTCTCTCTCCTCTCCTCATCTTCTCTCTCTTCTCTCTCTCTCTCTCTATCTCCTTCTTCTCTCTCTCTCTCTCTCTCTCTCTCTCTCACAGAATTCCCCTTTTATTTGATATCCGATTGCCCTGAATGGGTTTCCATTCGCTAGAAAATTGGGCACATTGACGAAGCGAATAACACTGAGGTTAACCGATTAATACTCGATAGTAGGTAGTCTCGCTCAGGTCTGTTTTTACACCTTAGAGGTCAAATGAAATACCAAAATTAATTCAAGATGGGACTTTGGGCATGGACTTTCATATTCACTTCAACAAGCATTCTGAAATGTTCACTCAAAACTTTGGTGATTATACTTATGGAACAGAAGTTCATGCGAAAAATTTCTAGGTTTTTTCAAAATTTGGAGAAATGAAATATTTATCTGCCTTTATGATAAGAAGGAACTGCGGGTTCACAGTAACCTTCTCTGCAAAAATGATCATGTAGTGTATTTTTATTTCAATCGTGTGTGTTTGTATGAAATAGGTAAGCATTTGTATCAATTTGTATGCGTTATTACTTTATCAGTCTCCTCAAATCTACTGTATTGGGTAACTTATTAATAGTCTTTAAAAATATGCATTCGGACCAAGCGTCGTTAGACGAATTGATTACTTGACTAATCGTTACTCTGACGAATCGTCACTGGACCAAAAATACAACGCCCATAGTGCCTCTGTAACTAATGTCACCGGTACCAAAAATACAGAAACCTGCACCGAAAACTCAAATATTTGGTGCCATAAAGGTGGAGATCACAGATTTTTCGCTTACTTGGGAGGTAAACCTACAAACTACTTTGTTGTTGGGGCGGTAGGAAAGGTCTATGGTAGAGCCTAATAAGGTCTGAACAAAGATTTTCGCCTTGAGTTAAAGATACAGGAATTTAGGATAGGAAGTTTATGACTTATGTATTAGAATGAAAATGTAAAAATTATATAAAGGCCATGTTAAACAGTACAGAACAATAATTTCTAATAAAATAAAGCGAATTTATTTTAATTTTCGTTGGTGAAACAACTCTCTATTTGACCATTGATTTTAGCAAGCGCCGAGCATTGTGGAAGTCGGATCACGCCTTGTTTTTTAATTATTTTATTAATCAATTTGTTTTGTCGCACACTCAAAAGTGACTGAAAGCAAGGGAAAAATATTGAGTGAAGCAGTATGTTCGACTGACAATTCTTCTTAGAGATTTGAAATACAATTTCCTACTATCAAATTATTTGGGTTTGGTGATGTTATCACAGCAACAACAACAATAGCTGTGCTACTACTACTACTACTACTACTACTACTACTACTACTACTACTACTACTCTAGAAAATAATAATAATTAATAGAAGCTGGTCCTGCCAGAATCATCACTTGTTACTACTACATTCATACCCGAAGATATATTAACGCTCGTTTCAGAATCAATGGCTGGGGCTGGATAAATTTGTCACTGATGACATGAATAACGTTTTCAACATGGCGAATATTACTCTCTTTGATCTCAGGAAAATAAACCCATTGAATGAGATCTCTCAGGCCTTTCATCTCCCTTCCTGATATGGCCGCTTTATCAGCGTTTTCCTTTCCAGGCTTTTATTGCTCCTCTCTCTCTCTTGATCTCATGCCTCCCCCCCCCCCTCTCTCTCTCTCTCTCTCTCTCTCTCTCTCTCTCTCTCTCTCTCTCCTCCTCCTCCTCCTTTCCAGGGAGTTTATCACTTTTCTCTCTTACTCTCTTATCCTCACAGCAAGGAGGAACGAATGAGATCGTTCCCTGAAATTTAATGTATCTCTGTAGACTTGAGCTGTAGTTCCTCGTTAGACGAGTGGTTTTCGCACTCGGCTACCAATCTAATGGTCCAAAGTTCGATTCTCTGCTCGGCCAACGCGGAAGGAGAGGAATTTATTTCTGGTGATAGAAATTCATTTATCAATATGTGGTTCGTATCCCACAATAAGCTGTAGGTCCCGTTGCTAGGTGACCAATTGGTTCTTAGCCACTTCAAAATATCTAATCCTTCGGCCCAGCCTAGGAGAGCTGTTAATCAGCTCAGTGGTCTGGTAGAACTAAGATATACGTAACTTAGACCTGAACTGTGATTAGGTACCTAGTTGTTAGTCGACCGTCGTAGGTCGCTGGTAGGGTGAAGGGAGAGGAAAAGTGAGGAGAGAAATTAATCCTAGACGTTAGTTTTATTGCCTCGGCGAGGAAATCCTCGCCCTTTTGTGGGAGATCATTTATAAGATGTGCTCTCCAATCTCAAAAACATTCAAGGAAATCATATAAGCAGAGTCAGCGCGAATGTTTGCTACTTCGTCTACTTCGTTTAAAAGTGAAATCTATGCATATACACGATGAAAAATACCTTCAATAAATTGCAGTAATTAAGGATTTCTTCTCTATTGACTTTCTCTCAATTATTCTCTGAAAGATTTTAAGTCTAACCTCAAAGAAAATGCAGTCACAAGTTCCCTTTCCAAAAATCAAATTACAGAAAAGTATCCTCTTAAACAATTTTATGTTAGCTAATATGTTCTATAATTATAAAAAAAACAATAATTTCTTAGAAAATAAATGTTTCCTTTTTCCTAATTGCATCTCTATAGAACTCACGATATACGGAGTACTTTCGTTTTTATGTGGTTAAAAGTAAACATTCTTAATTGTCAGGGATTATTCCTACGAAGTTCCAATGGAAAATATGAAAATTTGAATATGAGATTTGTAATATCATATTCATATTCAACTAGAACCATTCATGACCAAATTGGCTTTGACGAATGAATTTTCACGTTACAAGATTATTCCTTTT
>NC_087201.1:74025863-74035863 GCF_015104395.2 Macrobrachium nipponense
TGAATTTTTAATGTATCCGATGAAGTGCTCAGTGTTTTTGTGTGTTCTGCTCAAAATGAATTCTCGGGGTTCTTATGCATTACATTTTCATTTGAGGTTTTAGAGTGGGAAATATACTATTTTTTATTAATTAAAAATAGATATTTTAAGATTTCAGCAACCGACATTGTTATGATATGATATGACAAGTATTTGTGTACTACATTGAAAGAATATTTTTCAAAAATGAGTTTCTTTCCTTTTAAAACTGGCATTACTGGGGCACGTATTTCATCGTCCTCGCCTCATCTCTCCCACTATCTCCTGCAGAAACCTTGTTTCCGTAGAATTCAACACACTTCACTAATCATACTAAAATTCAACCCTTTCCTCTGACAATTATTTGCAAACATCTAACCAATCTTTAGTTTGTCTGCTTATTAGTTTTGACACTCACACGTGTTCCCAGACTCTTATAAATATATAAGTATGCTAAAGGTGGGGCCAATTGAAGACATTCGTTAGTTCAAATGGTCATGGGCACCGAGGCATTATTGGAAGCTCATTTTCCTAAGGAAACATTTTCCCTACACCGCAAGAAAAGGACAGCAGTAAGATTATGCTGATCCGTGTGCAAAGAGGCGCTCACATAGTACATATCTGACCTTTGAGGAAATCGTGCGACGAAGCTGTTCTGAATAATATTCCCCGAGGACACACTCAGAATGCAATTATCAGACCGAACACCGTAGCAGCCCGAGTTTCGCTCTCCACTTCCAGATGTCACAGCCGACGACGAGTGGTGTTTCCATTACGTTTTTCGAGGCAGGTAAATGCGGATGGAAATCTCATATCCGATGCCCAGATCCTCGAGCCTGGAGGAAGACAAATTCATGAATATATTAATATACAGAAACTAAGATATTTTCTGCCTTATTCATTGCAGCATTTTTTCGCTGACAAATTTTCCCCTTAGGACGAAGGGATTATGGCGCAGATGTTACTCCTATACGACAACATCCTACGTCTTATGCTAATTCACTTGGTAAGGTTTTTATGCAAAATATCTACATGAAATATTTCGAAAGGAAGAAAACGTAGAAGGAAGCGGCAGTAAAAAGAAAATATGATAAAGAGTATATATATATATATATAATACTATTATATTATTATATATATATATATATACATATATTATATATATATATATATATATATATATATCATATATATATATATATATATACATATTTTTTTCTGTTTAACATCAAACTGTTTCCCCCTCCGGCGGGGTGGCTCCAGAGAAGAACCACCACAGCCACATCAAGTCATACATTTTCAGCTGCAAAATTGTGTGTGTACCCCCGAAATGAAAACTTCTGCGGCTTTGCAGTCTCCATCATCTACGCTAGGGGATCATCAGCTGCAAGTTGAACTGTCTCCGTACACATTGCGTCATCATCCTCTTTCCTCTACACACTCTGGCTCTTACAGGACATTTGAGACCTTCCAGTCATTCCAACAGTCTCTCTTCTCCTCCTCAATTTTACAATTCTTATTTATAATTTCTTTTCACTCACTCACAATTTGACCATTTTAAAACACTCTGATCCATTTGTTCGCCAAAAATAATATTTAAAGCTTTTGTACTTCACAACTGACAATTCCTAAAATTTCACATTTTGTTTTGACACGGGTGGCATGTATTCAGTCGTCTTATTAGCTTTATCGTTTTGTTCTTTCATTCATATTCTGTATCCAAACCTTACATGTACAGAGCAGAGTAAAATTAAAACATTCCTTTCCTACATCTCTAGGTTAATCTCCAGTTACACTCATTTTGCAAGTTCCCTGTTCCTTTCTTGCTTCACCAATCATGTAACTCACTCAGTCCCCCAGCGTCCATATTAGAATTTATGGTTCTATTTCCGGGTTTTTATTTATCTTCACAAACTTACTCTAGCTTAAATTAGTATTTGCAATTAGCTGTATGGTGAGTTTTTCTCAATGCTTTCGGTGACCAGAAATTTACCAGCCGACAGTGAGTCTTACTGCGTGCATAATATGAAACACCTATAACAAAAAAATCGTCCGCAAATGCAGGCAGAAATGACGAATATCGCCAAGTTAAGAGGAGCTTCAGGTTCAAAGAATAAATGCTACTGCAGACGCCAGTTTTATCCATTTATCAGGTCACTGATTCTAATATATAAAAGACCTACTTTATGAAATTAGATTTTTGTAACTTTAAAGATAGGAAAGCTTGTAATCGTTATCTATCCTATAATATGATATTATCTTTCTAGCCGATAACAACACTTATATTAACACTGCACTCATGCTTTCGTCTGTTGTTAATATGCTGTTGCAAAGTACCCAGAATGGTTTTTGAGTCTTTGTATGTTTGGTTTTTGTTCACGTGACTAGTGGGTAGGTAGAATTCTAATTAGTTAAAAATACACAAGATTTGTCTTCCAGTTAGGTATCATTTCCTGTTCAGCGGAGGTTTTAGCACGAGATTTTCTCTTAAATGTTGCACTTTAATACTTCAAGTAATTATCATACGTTTGAGATGCAGTTCAGAGGATATACGTAATGTTTCTTACCTCCACGTTATCAGACAACTCAAGACTGACCTGACAGCACTCCTGTGCAGCCTCAACAAGAGATCTATAAGTTTATGCAGCTTTAGATAATAGAAAGGACTTTGAAGATTCATATATCGTCCGATACTGGCATACAGACAAAAACCTTTAATGAATGAGCAGTAAAGCTACTGATTTTTCTATAGACACGAGCAAACATATAATCGTACGTGTCAGGTGAGCGATTACTACATGTAAATAGTCTACAAAACTAGAAATAAGCGCTTCCGTACAGAGTTTGTTCATATTCTAGATTAATGACAGAATTTTATTATTTTTATGAATTCGGAATACTTTCCTGGTACAGTGTCATAAAAGAAAAGTGAAAGAACTGAATTGATAAAAATAAGACAGTGAACTTAAACTGAACACGAAAAAGTACGGAAGGAAAAGATCGGAAATGAAACGTTGCTGGACGAAGCCAGAAGAAATAAAAAGAAAGGAATTGCAAAAGTAAGCCGATGAAACATAAAAAGTAGACGAATGGGATGAAATAAGGAAACAATAGTAAAGAGGGAATAATGGGGAAGCAAAACTGATGAACGAGGCGAACGAAACAAAGAGGGCAAAACGGAACAAAGCAAAGCTTTGTTTTCCCCAAAAGCGCTTGAATTCCGCCCTTCTATTGCAATTCGTTTATACATTGAAGCTCTCCTGCAGGCACACGACCAAGCTCGCCAACAAACCAGTAAACCCAACTACCAACCCCTTAATCTACTTCTCGCCCCTCCGGTTATCGAATTTCCACGAGTTCCCCCTTCCTCTAACCTTCCCAATCCTCGTTTTCTTCGCTGGATTCTTTCCCTGGCTTCTTTTCAAACAACCAGAAGCAATTGGATATGCAGAGAACCTTTGAAGATATCTTGCAGCCTTCGACGAAAGACGATCATCATGAATTAAATGAAGACTCAACCTTCGGGGATGGCATTCTTAAAAATCCTCGAATTTTTGTCTGTTTCCTTCGATCCACCAAGGGGATGCGGCGAGGTATGCTTACTATATTTTTATCCTTTTCTCTTCTTGTGGGCCAATGTTTAAATGAAAAAAAAAAAAAAGAATTTAGGAAGCACGGCTTGCCGGGAGGGCGAAGTTCTGCTTGGCTATCTCGCTTTTCATTTTTTCCTTCGTGGCAAAAACCTTTATTCAGAAGCACATTTATATATCTGCATTTAGAAGAACACCTGTGTTGATATCTATCTATCTATCTATATATATATATATATATATATATATATATATATATATATATATATATATATATATATATATATATAATAGTATACAAATATATCACATAAATATATAGATGAAAATATATATGCGAATATATACGTATATAATATATATATATATATATAATATATATATATATATATATATATATATATATACTATATATATAGATATATATAACCTATATATATATAGGTATATATATATATATATATATATATATATAGTATATATATATATATATATATATATATATATTATATATATATATATATATATATATATATATATATATATATATATATATATATATATATATATATATATATAATATATATATATATATATATATATATATATATACTATATATATAATATATATATATATATATGTGTGTGTGTGTGTGTGTGTGTGTGTATGTGTGCGTGTGTGTGTGTGTATGTGTGTGTGTGTGTGTAATACTATATATACGTATATATATATATATATATATATATATATATATATATATATATATATATATATATATATATATATATATATATATATATATATATATATATATATATGGATGTATGTATACACATAATTGCTCTTCCTGATTTTTCTAAACATAAATCTTTCTTGTTTGAGAATCAACTCCGGTTTTTTTTTTTAACTGTAAACAAATTTTACCGCATGCATAGCGTTGTGCAACGAAGTCTAATAAAATTAAGTAATATTTTGGTCCTAGATAACTCTTCAGTTATCAGAATACTGATGCGGTTCCACTTAACCTAGAGTAACTAAACATAAAGGAAGCTCTTTCCAGTCTTGTAAAACTTTTTATCTTTTATTGTTTATTCAAACTAGATGAGCGACATCATGTCAGAAGAGGAGGTAATGCATTAAGGGTAGGAACATCAAATGTAAAATACATATTAGCAATTTTCTTATTATTTGATCATACCCCATGAAACAAATTTATCGTTTGCATAAATGTTTTCTGAAATTATCAGAATATGAAAATGCGGAAGCTAATAGAATGTATTTTTGGAGATACAAAGGTGAAGAAAGAGCTCTTTTCTGCCCAATACCTTTGAAGCCGGTAGGATAAATTTCTTTTAAATTCCAAAACATGCCATCATCTTACACATTTCTTGGGTGGTTCCATTACAACAGCATGGGAGGGAGTGTTGAGATATATGCATAAGTTGGCAATAATGATAGACGCAGTGGTCTAATTCTGTTTACAATAAATCTTTAATCTATCTCTGTTATAAATTTCCCCTTACATATGAATAAATCATCAATTGTGATATGAGAGATTTAGTCTTCATGCTGAGTTTATTGTCTTTCGTGACAATCGTCTTTAACATCTAACGTACGTAATGTACTTACTGAAAGAGCACTTTTGTTTTGTCTAGCCCTCAATAAATGGGTCATCTATTACATGTTAAAATAAGTGTACAAGAAAAAATCATGCAGAAGCAACCAGTTACAAATAAAGCTAACCGCCTGGAACATTTCATCTCGAGGCATTTTAAAATGTAATATTGTTTATAAATGAATGAATTTAGTGAACGTGCATAAATATACTTAACTATAATCTTTATTATACTACCATAGCACGTAGAGGAAGAAAGTTTTGAGAATATTTGTAGCCATTACACCAGCAATGAAAATACCATGTGTGTCAATTGAGGATTTTAGAGAACCAATTTAATCTTACAGTTACAATCATTTTTCAGACAGGAGGAAAGAAAGTGAGTAACCAGAGGACTCTTATTCAAGTGATTATGGTTTCAAGGAAGAGGCAACACAAGATATATGTCATGAGCGTTTTGATTTATAATTCTTAGAAATTGTTGGTAGTCTCATGTCAATGACTTTGGAATTCCTTCCATTTCCTTCATTTTTTTTTTCTGGCGGGGGGAGGGGGCAGTGGGTCCCCGATATTCTCAGAGGTGAGGCTTAATTTTCTGTCTCTACCTTTCTCTTTACTTATAGGCAGTAATATTAGTTCCGTTCACAGCTTACCATTTAATGTTACAATTTGTCCGTCGTATTACATTCTGTCTTGGTATGATCGTAGTTTCTTCTTTGGTACTGCGTAATTCCTTTTTTATCATCCTTGGAGTGCACTCAGATTTTTACCCCATAACTTATTGTTTTTGAGAGCAAATGCTATTTTACTGCCATGCATACCAGTATATGCCCCGATTCATTTAGTTTAAGAAAGCCATACATATTTTGTCTATTCATTTCAATGCTATAACCAAACAATATGTATTTTTTCTTTTATGCTTTTCCAGGTAAGTTGGAAATCTTCTGGAATGGACGAAGGTTCCTCATAAATGACTTCCCCACCTTGACAACATGAAGGTAAGGCAATGGTCCTTTTTAGAGGGTCTTTTGTTCTTTTATCACTGATTTTGATGAGACTTCTAATTACCAGGTACCTTTACTGAGGCTCGCTTTTTGAGTGACGGTATGTTGAAAATGGCCGGGAATCCTTGCTACAAATAAGGTAAATAATGATTCTTCCACCAAGATGATTTTTTTCTTTTGTTAGTCTTTGTCAACGATGAAGCGGGAGAGTCTTTCATCTTTTACTTGCAGGTCTTCAATAAAAGAGACATAGTTTTGCTGTTAGTGTCAGTGTGAGACAAGTAATAGGAGGGAAGCGACGATGATTCTCTTCTCTTCCTGTACCTCCACTATTACAGTTATGTAGGACTTGAGCCATTTGCATGGTAAAATTGTTACATGTTTCGGCTATTCCTTGACTGACTTTAACCGAGAGGAGACGCCTTCGTGCATGTTATTTATAACTCTTGCATGTCGCACATGAACAACTTTTCAGAATTATCTGGTTCTCTCATTACTATTCTATTTTGACATTTATAACTGGTTAATGTGAAGGCACATATGCAAACAGTGAAAATTAAAGGTACTAATTTTGTTGCCCGGAAAGCTTTGTGCAACGAAGTATTTTAGTATCTAGCTGTATTTTGAACTTTATTAGGTTAAAATGATTAATACTGGCGAAATTCTCCTTATCCCCAAGGAAACTACGAATGAAATTTGCTAACTATACTTTTTTATTGTTTCTTGAACTGTGTGAGTGAGTTCATACGAAGACAATGCATTAACGTATAGCGAAAGGAATCGTAAATTCACAGTTCTATGTAGTAAACTGTACACTAGTAGTTACATATATTATTTTTGTAAATGGAATTTAGATGATGAAAATAGTAAAGGCATATGGTGCACGGTCCTTTTAAATTTTAAAATCGAGTGATTTCATAGGTACAAGAAGAAACATCGTATACCTGAGAAGTCAGTTGAATGTTTTTCTCTTAAAGTCCAATACATGGCTCCAGCATGCACTTTCTGCTACTTGTAATTTCATTTTAACAAAAGCTATACATTAAACTGACATTATCGCTATGCTTTTTAACATGATTCTCGAATGAATGTCTGGAGTAAATTACACTGTACAGAAATGAATGTCATTTACTTTTAATGTGTAAACTTTATTTTTCATGTTGACCGAGTTTTCGTTCCTTCTCTGTAAAGGAAGATGACGCGATTTTTTAAATCTCCACTAACAAGTGGAGCATCCATTGCATGTTAAAAGTAGGTATAGAGAAAGGATATATATATATATAAAAAAAAACAAATTTCAGTTAAAACCAACACTCCAGAATAGGTCATTTTCAGACCTTTGGAAATGTTATATAATGTTCATTAACTGTGGAGTTGAATAGAAATGTATAAATACCATTAGCTGTGTTCCTTGAATCTATCTTACAAACAGAGCAGAGAAAGAAAAAAAGAGTAAGTGAAAGTTTCGGATAGGTTTGTATACATGAAGTAAGTTAGTTATGAATAACATACATTCTAATGTCATGTCTAGAGTTTTCTGTATTGTTTTTTTAGGTTGCAATAAATGTTATTTATAAAAAAGCGGTAGAGATCAAACGTTAAAATTCAAGAGCACAGAAACAAAATAGCAACGCATTGTTTCAAAAAGAGGACAAAGGGTTATGTTTAACGAAGACGAGATCATATTTACGACAGTAAAGTAAATTGGTAGGATAGTCGATACCAGGACTGAATACTGAATTTAATGATAACGATATTTTAACTCCAAGACTGAGAATTGAATTTCAGGTTTTGTAAAATTTCAAACAAAAAAACCAGCCGGACATTTCAGCCACACACCGTAGTGCTGTCTATCTTCTCATATCACTGATGACTGAGAGGCACAGAATGATGGCACTCACATCACAGACCCCAATATTTTGGGGACACAGATGCCTCCATCTTTTGAATATCAGACGACGAATCTCAGAACCGATAGGCAGAGCTTATGACCGGTACATGAAATTCCAAACTTCGCTGATTCTCATTTCTCAAACTTACAGTTGATGACAAACCGCAAACAAGAAAAATCCTTTCACAATTTTAGCAGGTTTATTTTTTTTTCCGGAATTATTAAAACCTTTTGAGATTATATTACTTCCTCTTTAGAGGAGACATCTACTTTTAGTCTCATGAAGTTTCCGGTTGTATGTATAACACCACTAAAGTGGATATATTTTTTTCTGATATAGTATTATCTGGATGGTTTTCAAGACACAAAAGTACACACATTAATATATATATATATATATATAAGTATATATATATACTATATATACGTATATAGATATATAATATATATAATATAGATATATATATATAAATATATATAGGTATATATATATATATGTATATATATATATATATATATATATAGATATAATATATATATATATATATAGATATATATATATATATAGATATATATATACATAGTATATATAGATATATATATATATATATATATATAGATGTATATTTCTATATATATACTATATATATGTATATATATATATATATATATATATATATATATATATATATATATATATATATATATATATATATATATATATATATATAAATATATATATATATATATATATATATATATATATATATATATATATATATATATACGTATATATATATATATATATATATATATATATATATATATATATATATATATTCAGTGTATTCCACATAGGAAAATGAAAAAAAGGTATATCTCAGAAAATGCCCAACAGTTTCGTCCTCCAATGGACCTCTTCTTGGAGCGTTTTTTCCTTAATAAACGCTCCAAGAAGAGGTCCATTGGAGACGAAACTGTTGGGCATTTTCTGAGATATACCTTTTTCATTTTCCTATGTGGAATACAACTGAATTACTATATCTTCGTGCCTAAGAAGGATTGCCAGTACTATATATATATATATATATATATATATATAGTATATATATATATATATATATATATATATCTATATATATATATATATATATATATATATATATATAATATAATAAAAGGAGCCCATAAAAATGTCAAAATATAGAAAGTAGGTACTGTATTCCAGAGACTGCTGTCTCTCTCTTCAGATTGGTAATGTATGGGGAAAGTTACAGAAAAGGCGGTATTTATGCCAAGAGGTCATTTCACAGATAGCCGTTTTTACTAGGTCACCCCTACTGATAATTTCTCTTTAATCTTCTTAAGCTTTCGTTGAAGGAAAATTTTATCTATGATATCTGAATCCCATGCGCCCTTTGAGATGTTCATTACCTGTCTTTGTTTAATCAAGGCTGTCATTTGGAATATGTACCAACATTTGCTGCTATAAATAATAAGTGACAAATTCCAGTTTATTATGTGGTTATGGTCGTTTATATGGTTATAAATAACTGAGATCTGTTGTCCATACCTAACTGACTGTTTATGATTTATTAATCTCTGGGGTAGTGATTTTCGTGTAAAACCGATGTCAGATTGGTCACTGTCCAGGCATGGGATTTTCTATACTTCTGTGTTTTTCTGGAATTGTCTTTTGTTTGACGTTAATCAGGGATTTGGCTAGGTTATTTGGGTAGATAAAGGCAAAAGGGTTAGATTTTCCGAGACTTAAGGTCACCGACTTAATCCTGTCCAATTGTGGGATTTTTATTTTATCGGTGGGCGTCTCTCTGGTCTTGTCTTGAGGGGGTCGGTGGAGAATTACGTTTGTTTTATGAA
>NC_087201.1:74040863-74053363 GCF_015104395.2 Macrobrachium nipponense
TGCTGTATCTGGGGCATTGTTACTTTCATTTCCATTTCGTTACTTTGATTTTTTTTCAAATCCAAAGTCTTATGAAAATTTTTCATTGCGTATCTTACCGTAAAATGTAGAAAGATTATGCAGTATCTCGTAATATGATCTTTTCTTCATTGATTGCAACATTCATCTCATTCAACTATTTTCGTCTAAGCAGTTCATTAAAATCTTTGAATTTAATAAAATTCCTCGCAGAAAATATCTTCTACAGAATACAAAATCAGAAATGTCAACAGGGCTACTAAACATGAAATCAAGGCATAAGTGGATTAGTTCTGATTATTGACCGAAAGGCTTTCTCTCCCCCTTTTCTCTCCCTCATGTTGAGACGAATGTCATTTTAGAAACAAATTTCATTGGAAACACGAAAATAACGCAATAGAAAGCGGAAAAAATATACATATAGACAAAAAAATGGGTATTTTCTTAACATTTCCTGTAAACTTCACAGTCGTGACAGAATGTTTATGCAACCACTACTGATATTTCTCATAATATATGAGATAAAATCAACTAAGATAAAACAGAACAAATCTATAAATAAACGACATGACGACAAAGAGAATATATTAGTTGAAACAGATGCATTACATAAAACCTCATAAAAAAAAGCGAACGACATTAATTAGTCATACGAACTCTACAAGGTGCTTAAGACAAGCCTGTTATTTTGTTGTTCAACATAGAGCGTTGGCATTTGTACCATTAGTACTGTTTCACAAAGAAAGTCTTGAAAACCACTAACGTTTCATTTACAAATGGGAATCCTCTACTTCCTGACAAACAAGATGAAGGACTGGGCATAGTAGACCTTACCCATGACGTCAGGCTTCCTTAGACCGTGAACTGGATTTGAATAGTAAGAGTAATTAGAAATGAACTTATAAATACTTGCGAAGTTGGCTGCTTTGCGCTTACTTCGTATCATGAGCGACCTGAGATCATATGAAAAGTATTTTCATTTTCATTTCTCAGATAAAACATATGTGAATGATATATGGATATACAATATCAGGACTAGTTATAATCGATGCATTCCATCACTTAGGACATAACAAGCCTGCACCTTATGTTGTTCAGCACTTAGTTTACTGGTTTAAGAATAATTATGCTTAATGCGATAGTTCATTGGTCTTTCATCTACCTTTTTAGGGGCCTAATGATAATCTCTCTCTCTCTCTCTCTCTCTCTCTCTCTCTCTCTCTCTCTCACTCACACACACACACACACACACACACACACACACACATACATATATATATATAGATATTATATATATATAATATATATATATATATATATATATATATATATAGATATTATATATATATAGGATATATATATATATATATATATATATATATATATATATATATATATAGTATATATATCTATGATATATATATATATATATATATATATATATATTATATATATATATATATTTTATATATATATATATATATATATATATATATATATATATATATGTATATATGTATATATATATATATATATATATATATATATAGTGTGTGTGTGTGTGTGTGTTTGTGTATATATGTATGTATATATATATATACATACATACTATATATATATATATATATATATATATATATATATATATATATACATATATATATATATATATATATATATATATAGATATATACATTTATTTATATATATATATATATATATATATATATATATATATATAATATATATATATATATATATATATAGAGGTACCATAATAAAACATTTTTGTCGTTTTTGATAGCTTTATTCTAGTGTAAGCAGTAAATGTAGTGAATAATCTGCTGAAATCCAGTTATTCCCTGCAATAAGAAATTTAAAAAAGCATTGTAATTATCATATTGAGTACAGTTACATCCCCAGTGCGACGAAGAATGAAAAAGTGAATAATTCAGAAAATGGAAAGACTATCATTAAAAAGAATCATTTGTGTTTATCGCTGTAGGATGTAACACTTTATTGAGTTTATGTGAGTCTTTGAACACTGCCTCTCTACGTCAATCAAAACTTAAATATTCCATAATCAAGCATGGCAAGAGATGTTGCTTCAAGGAAGTTTCATTAATTATAAAATCATACATTTAATACCAAAAGCAACCTCTTCAAAGTAATGTGACCTAAGAGTCCCTTGACAGTCCAGTGAAATTATCGATTACATACTACTACGTGGTTAGTGATATTAAGCCTCAAACTGTTCTTCCGGAACAACTGTGGCACAATTCTCTATTAACAAAATAAGGAAATATTTAAGCGCCTTCTTTGCGCATTGAAAAGTAGGCAAGACGCGCACAGCAGTTCATTTACTCAAGATTTATGTCTTTGAAAAGGAGCTATTATGACATCTATTTCTAAGCTATACGTAACGTTTTTGCACAGTTACGCAGCGAACAATTCGCACACGAAGATTTGAAGACCTTTTCAGCCTGGTTAGATAAGTGGCTAACCGTTGTCGTTCGCAGACTTACTGTGTAGCCACTGCTACCCGAAAGACAATATATCCCCAAGCAGCTCAATCTGGCTGCTGAATTAAAATATTCATCTAAAAAAGCCATCTTGACAAGGAGACAACCTGGGGGAATGATGCGTTGCCGTAATATGAGACACAGCTGGAGAGCAAAATTGTGTCCTCCATTATACTGCACAAACAATAAGTAATGGAAAGATAACAATGGCTCTTCCAAGAGCAATATCACATGGACAGTATTTTGTTCACGAACAACCATCGATGTTACTTCTCTCTCTCTCTCTCTCTCCTCTCTCTCTCTCTCTCTCTCTCTCTCAAATTTTGATAAGAATGATTATCATAGAGCATTTTAAAACTGTTGGAGCGATTCCCAGCGCCATTATTTGCAGCTCGTTCTGACAGAAGTGGAAAAAAATGGGAAAAATCAGCGTAACACAATAATCTAATGTTGATAGAGTTCGTCAGTGAAGTTGCTGCAAATATTTGAAGGGCTACAGTGGACTGTTACGTCGTCTGAGGTGTTTGTCCTTCTGGTAGATTTTATTATAACATAAAAGTGATCAGATTAAAGGAAAGGCTTAGGAGGTTTAATTTCAAGTAAAGATAGAATCGTGAGTCGGAACATACAAATGTTGCTGTTTTAATCAGCAAAGCATCCATGATTTACAAATCTTGCTTAATACAGTGCATCTAGAGAGAGGGGCCCAAAGCATGAAGCAAAAAACAACAGAAATACAGAGGACAAAGTATGCACAGGGGGATGGAATAACAATAGATGGAGCAAATAGTCCAGAGCAAGGCTATCCAGTGCATGTTCTCTTGAATTGGAATTTAATGAAAGACTAAGAAAAACAAATCAGACAATGGACAGGCTGACTATGATTTGGAAATCAAGCAGATTGAAATTCATATTAAGGTAAGATTATGCATTAGTCTAGTTTAATATGCACTGCTGCGTAGCCGAGAAACATGCAATGTTTCTAAAAGATTTTGTGTATTTGAGAATAAAGTTTCAAGAAAAACAATAGGAGTCAATAGGAGGATAGAGTGAGAAATTATAACATAAAAGGAAATTACGAGAGTTCCTTTGTAGAAATGATAATGATGAAAGTTGAATGTAGGTGGTTTTGACATGATCTGTAATGTATTATTTAACATGATCTGCGGTGTATTATGAGGTAGATGATGAGCTTCAAACATTAGTTGACATAAAATGTTATCTGTAGTCTACCTCTAATGTGAAAAAAAAAAAAATTGTTATTCAAGAAACTTACTTCAGGTGGGACTGTCTACATCATTCTAAAATTTAATGTTAAAATCTAAAATTTACAATTGACAAAATTGCGTTTACTCTCAGACATTGACATTTTGAGAAGCAAATAAGTTTAAAAATGATGAGAGAATCTGTAGTAATGGCTGGTAATCATGCAATGAAAGAATGAAATTCGAAGCGGCGGCTTTCTTTAGATACATCTCATTAAAGGCAGTCCAATTAGTGATTTGATCAGAACGAAGGCAGTACTGCAAACATAACCTGCTCTGAAACTCCCTGATGCCATACATTTAACCAGGAAAAATAACTTTCGGAAATCAAATAATAATAATAAAAAAAAACTTTTCTGGTTCTACAGTTGGAGCCAAATATTCTTTACGAAGACGTGTCTAATTGGCTCATACTTACCAAATGACAGAATTACTTGGAAAAGAATTTGAAGTATTTTTCTTTGAAGAGAACAATAACGAGGCAAAAATACAAAGAGGCAGAACTAGAATCTAGAAAGACGTAAGAGTGTTCAATTACTGCTGTACAAGGAAAATGTGCCTCCGCGAAATACTGACAGCACTCCATCCACTGAGTGTGGACAGAAGCACACCGACAGATAGGCAAAATAATACAACTTTAGTGCTTGAGGTGACTCATAATAGTTAGTGATTTAAAAACTCCTGACACCAACGATTTGGTTTCTTTTAATAGATGAGTATTTACTCTGAAAAGGATTAGTTTATAAATGTCGAAAACTACTGTATAATATATACATTGTAGGCTAACTGTTAATGAGAAATGGGCTCCCAAATAAACTGCTTAAAATTCAGACTTCCTAGATACTAGCATACACAAATAAGAAACGTCCTTTGTATACCAGAGAAACTGGATAGAATGATGCTGGGCTTCAGCGTCCGAATCGGACGTGTAAGCTCATGATTATTACTCAACTTGCCTTTGTATTGTTGTGTTCTGATGAGGATTTCATTGATTGTGATGCGTCAAGCTAGACATATCTGAATGCCATGCATGTCAAAATAATATCTGTTATGCGACGATGATAGCAACGTACCTTACCACTATGTTTTTGTAGTTTGACAGCTTTATCGAATATTAAAATGAATGTTTGAGGGTTCGCTTTTTATGAAATAAATTTGTTTTTTTAAATATGTATGACCATTAGATTTTAATAAATCACGACTCTCTAGAGAATAAAATAATTTTGGACTCTCAACTTTATAAATATAGTTTTCCGTCACAATACATTTTCCATTTTGGTAATTAAAATAGTAATGGTCCTTCTAGACTTGTTATTTCTTCAATGAAAAATTCATTGTGTGTGCTTATTATTCATACATAAGTCCGTTAATAGATACCGATAATATCATCAATTCAGATATGCAAGTTGAAAACTGAAAATTATAAGTTCGTTAATCAGAATGTGTATAATCGAAATTGGCAAATCTATTGATGGTCGTTGGTAAGTTCGATCCAAAGTGATAATTTTCTTCATAAATTGTACAGAATTGAGTCAATTAGCTAGTTGATGGTGGCGAGTGAGTTTACTGAAAGAAGTGAATTGCCTTATCTAACTGTATGAAATTATCGATTCAAATAGGGGATGAGGATAATCAAATTGGATAAGCTCATCAATAAAATAACATTTGAAATTCTGGAGTGATTAACTGAAGAAAACAATACCTCATATATATCAGTGGTGCACTTGAGAGAAATGAGAAAGTAACCTCATCAGTTGCCAAGTTTGTTAATAGAATTCAGAATATTCGTTGATATCCCAGAAGAAAGTATTTTCACTGATACATATCAAGGTTTGCCATCCATATGGGCAGAGGTACCTGAGTAAAATGCACTAGCTATCAGTCCGTTATTTGCAAATGCTAAGTTTTCTGTTTAAAATTGCTTAGGTCAATAATAAGTCTCCGGAAAAGTTACTGTGAAAACTAGAAGTGGGGACATTTTAATCGAAATGATGACGTAGCTATATGAAAGGGATTTTCCCCAGTTGTATCTGTGGTATATGTTTGAATTTTTCCCTTTCCCGTGCCAGCTTTACTTGTGCTGGGAAACCACATAGGTTAGAAGGGCAAAGCTCGTAATTAACAGTGCATTTCTGTTTTTATTCACTGAAAAATCAGTTTCCTCTACTACATCATATACTAAATGATAAAATAAATAAAAACAATTACGAAAGAGGATTATTACAATCATAGTTTTTTTTAGTAAATAATAATAATAATAATAATAATAATAATAATAATAATAATAATAATAATAATAATAATAATAATAATATGAAGAAGAAGAAGAAGAAGAAGAAGAAGAAGAAGAAGCGTAAGAGATGCCCTGATGTTTCTTCGGTATAATAGGGTTTTCTGTACATCGTTTACAGCAAAATCCACGCGCTTTGCAGCAGACTTGTCCACTGCTTACGTCACGATCATCCCTTGAAGCCGATTGGTTGGCAATGGTTTCGCAAATTTGGTTAATCTGTGGTTCTTTTCGTCTTCATTGATTTTGCAATGGTTATTTTACCGAGCTAAAATACTTTCTGTTGATTGATAAAAGGGAACGTTATATATTATACACTGAAATAAAATCATGATACGCATCTCCCCCACCCCCCGCAAAAAAAAAAAATTAAATAGGAAAATATGAATGAAGTCTGGAGTGTTCTGCGATACTGCAAATGTTGTTTTTCGTAAATGAGATTGACATGAACATGGAAGTGATACGGAATGTCTTACGGTCGAATCGGTGTTCTTGAATTATTACAGGACAATGATAATTACTGTCTGATATTGTCAAGCGTGTTCGCCATTCTAAATGTAAACACAAACTCTTTCTCAGAGCTATGCAGATTACATTTCATATTGATTTTAGGAAATTCTACTACAATTTATTAGTCATAAAATCGATTTCATTGCAATCGTTTATGCATTCAGTGGGATGACAAGCAGTGACTGCACTCTACTAAACCAGAAAATGCCTATGGTTAACTTGAAGTTACAGTATGATTGGCTATACGAGTCATGCTGGATATAATTTGCTGAGAATTTTCTTACGGACATCCTTCCGGAATAACAGGGTCATAAGAAATGATGTAGACCTATAATGTCCTGTCTTTTTGTCGATTTACGCACCTTATGACGTTGGGATTATAGGCCTATCTTAAAGTCAGCCATTTCATTGTGGGTCTTGTTGTGGTTATTCTTGTTTTTGTTGCTGCTGTTATGGTGCTTGTGGTCTTAGAAATTTTTTTATATGGTAACCTAAACATGAGACCTATTCATAAAATACTAGTGCAAAGAATTATCTGTCTACTAATGTTAATTAAAATTTAGTCATTTGTTTTAATTTAAAGTAATCTAGATTTTTATGAATATAGTCTACGGTAAATTATTCTCCTAACAACAGAGAGAGAGAGATGAGGAGGAGGAGAGGGGAGACGAGCGAGAGGAGAGAGGAGAGAGAGAGAGAGGAAATTTTTGTCTAGCATGGTAATCTATAAGAATGACCCCAAAAGCAAACGAATCATGGGCTACTAGCAGACTCGTTTGGATAATCTCATACATACTTTTTCAGCGATCATTTTTTTTCGCTATGTATTTTATGATGCCTTCCTACCGTAGCCTTCATTTTCATAGAAATGCTACAGCAGCCTTGCAGCCTTATAGTTACTCATCACAGTAACATAATTTTGTTATCCCTTTTGTAAATATATCTTCTTCATTCTTCAATATAATTAAGTGCGAGCAGGTCGATAGTTATGTGGTATAAGTGGCTTTACATTTACCATGGCCATCGACGCAAGTACATACGTATGTGTATATATACATGCTTATACGTGTGAATTTCACCGTATGCATATGTATTATGTATCGTGGGGGTCGGAGCTACCATATTGATTAAAAGCTACTCTATTTCCAACAGATACGGGTGGAAAACTATTTGCAATAAAAAAAAAATTGACGCGTGGCCCCATGTCCTCATAATATAAGAATCTGACTTGTAGGCCTAAGCCCAGCATTGCCTCAAAGTATAAGAATTTCATAAGTCGGATAATATCACTACGATATTAACATTTGACGTGCAGGGTTATGATGAATTAATACCCTAATATCGGAATTGGTTGCATAGGTCTATGCTTCATTTCAATTACTGGGGTCTGTGTGGAATCGCTTATGTAGGCCAACACCAGCCTAAAAAAAAAAAGCAGGATACTTGTGTACTTAGGCTGAGCATGATCAAAGTAAAAAAGAAACAAGATGCACAGACAGAATATTCCAAGATCTTAGCATTGATATTATATAGCTTAATGTATATTTTTTCGGCGATATCAGTTGCATACTTCACAATTCCGGGAACTCAAATCTGTGATGTCCTCATTCACTAAGCACTAACATTCACTGAACATTCACTAAACCCTAAACATTCACTGAATACTTACATATTAAACATTCATTAAAATTCACAAAACATTCACTAAATCCTGAATACTAAACATTCACTAAACACTTAATAAACATTCACTAAACCCTAAACATTCACTGAACATTTATAGACTAAATATTCACTAACGTTCACAAAACATTCATTAAGCCCTAAACACTAAACATTCACTAGACACTGACTCATAAGCACTCACTAAACCCCAAACACTCACTAAACATTCACTAAACACATACTCATTAAACATTCATGATAAAAAAATGGAAAAAAATCAAAATCGTAATAACCCCGTTCAATTTGCGTGGTTGTCAGACCTTTAAAGATGGCCGCAATGCTCTGCAGTGCTGCCCTGGTGGAAGACCACCATTCTACGTAGTACAGGCATACAGACAGCATCTCCAGACATATACCCTCTATGATCGGTGGCCTCGGTATAATGCTATATAACCCGCGGCCTACGAAACTTATACCAAGGCCCAGTGGTGGCCTGGCCTAAATCGTTTATAACAAGGCCCAGTGGTGGCCTGGCCTAAATCGTTTCTAGACGCACAATTATGGCTAACTTAAACCTTAAATGAAATAAAACCAACTGAGGCTAGAGGGCTGAAATTTAGTATGTTTGATGAGTGGAGGGTGGATAATCAGCATACCAATTTGCAGCCCTTTAGCCTTGGTAGTTTTTATGATGTGAGGGCGGACAGACCAAGAGCGGAGGGAAAAAGTGCGTACGGACAGACAAAGCCGGCACAATGTTTTCTTTTCAGAAAACTAATAATAAGAATATATAGGGAATACACCGTCTTTAAGACAGGTACTGGTCAAAAGAATGACAGCATCAACTTAAATGATTTAAACAGGCATTCAGTTCTTGTTATTGTCTTCCTCAATGGAAATATTTACTAAAAGTTGGCCGAAGTTCATAATATTAGAGTTGAAGGAAAGGAATTAATGAGAGGGACTGAGAAAAATGTCTGAAATTAGTTTAGTTAATGCTGTCATCCTTCTCAAAAAAAAAAAATAATAATAATAATAATCATAATAATAATGTACAGAACACAACAATATAATTGATTGCTACAAAATGATATTTAGAATCTTTATCATTATTTTCCGTCTATAGTCTGTAAATTTCAGTATCATGTGGTTCACTGACTCTGCATAGTAAAAAGCGCAAAATGAAGCTGGCGCTTCAAAATAGGACAAAATCAACTAAGCCATGGCATGCGATAAGCTTTCTTATAAGACTCTAAACTCCAAAGACCATTCAGCAACATATGTTAATTTATTCATATGCATAACTTACATGATGTCTCATCCACTTCCGCTTGAAAGCTAGATGAACATAAGTAAACAAGCATAAATTGTTTTCTCTACACTTCACGAAATAAAAGGACAGATGGATCAAAAAAAAAAAAAAGCATTTGCCGAACTATGCAATTTGACTGTGACTGATTATAACTTATTAAAATTTCAAAGAAGGAAAGGAAAAGAATCAAAACTTATAATGATTGCAATCGTTTTCGTGGTCCGTAGGGAGGTAACGCCGTCGGTGCACCTCATACGGTGCACTGTAGGTGTTACTTCAGGTTCTTTGCAACGTCCCTTCGGTCCCTAGCTGCAACGCCTTTCATTCGTTTTACTGTACTTATGTTCGTATTCTGTCACCCTCTCCTAACAGTTGATTCATAGTGCAAACTGCGAGGTTTTCCTTTTGTTACACCTTTAAAACCTTTTTACTGTCAATTTTAGTTTCAGCGCTGAATGACCTCATAGGTCCCAGTGCTTGGCCTTTGGCCAAAATTCTATAATCCAATACTTTTCGTGAGCATAACTTTCACATAAGGTAAAAATCATAATAAGTTGGCACCATTATTTATTTACTATTATTTCCATCTATGGGTATTTTTAATGCATTACGATGAAAAAAAAATGTTGAAATTGTAGAAAAAAAGGGGACAAACTGTGGATTTTGCATATCAAAGCAATTTGCATTTCATAAAGATTTTTTTTCTTTTCAAGAATTGCGGTATTATTTCAGAAGATGCATTTCGCCAATATTGAGAATCTATTAACATTCTTTTCGGTTGCTGGAATTACAGGGTTTCCTTGTCGTGAAATGGCGCACAGATGAAATTAATGAAAGTGTGTTTTTCTATAAGAGCCATGAACTGAAATAAAAAGAAGTGTTATCATACCATAGAAGGATTAAACTGAAATTTCACTCTAGTTAAAGATGAATATGAATTGCAAACTGGTGTCTTCTTTTTGGTAGGGTTAACTGAACAAGACGGAAATTTATTATGATAAAATCATGAAAGTAGAAAGGAACAGAAGAGTCATCTTCGAGGTGTTCATCTTTAAGCGACCTCAAGTCACTCGTTAGAACTATGCGATCTTCTTAGGAATACCAGGGAACAAAGGTCTTTTTAAAAAATTGTTTCCGGTTGCTAGCTCCATTACTTGGTTTTACGTTATGATTATCACGTTGTGGAGGGGTACTAATTGTTTTCAAATACCAAGTTATAATATATATATATATATATATATAGAACAAAAAAAAAATATATATATATATATAAATATATATATATATATATATATAGATATATATATATATATATATGCCCCCCCATACATACTTTCATACACACACTTATAAACACTTGTGTATATACGTACAGATATAGTATATATACATCCGTATGTATATATACTATATATACATACAGATGTTTATATATATATCTGTATGTATTATCTATTATATAATACATCTATTCATAAGTATATAAGATATAATCTATATTATATATGTGATATAATATATGTCTTATATTATTTTAATTATATTATAGTATATTTTAATATTTATATATATATAGTACTATATATAATAAAAAATAATAATATATTATAATATAATGATATATTGTATATATTATTATTATATTAATAACTATATATATATACGTATCATAGATTATTATTATATATTATTATATAATAATATATATTATGATATTTATTATTTTAATATATAGTATTATATATCTATATAGATATATATGTGATATTATATACACATTCATATATATTATATATATTATATCTATATTAATAGGTATATTAGATAATATTATATATATTATATAAATGTTTACATGCATATACATTTCATACATTCATACATACATACATACCTACATACGAACATTAGATATATAGTATATATATTATATATATATATATATATATATATATATATATATATAAACTATTGAAACTGGGAGGAACCAGTTTAAGTTAGTAATATGCTATATCTGTTCTGCCATAGCATGGTTGAGGTTTTTATGGAAAGAGTAAAATCAATGTTATATTTGAAGTAATATTGTTTGGCTACTATCCATGCAGGGGTCTTTTCTATTTAGGATCTTTTGCTAAGTTTTCGGAAGATTAATGAGTATTACATGTAATGCCGGAGTGTAAAGTATAGCTCACCAGTATACCTGCTGAATGGAAATTCGGTAACGTAAAATATTGCCAAGCTTTTAAGCTGTATTTTGAAGGAATATTTTGCATCAAATTGTCAGGTTGTGATAAATATAAGAAATTAATTTTTGCCTGATAATATCCTTGCATCAGTTATCTTTATTATAAGGCATTGGAGTTTTTTTTGTTTTTTTTAACCACTGCCTTCTCCGGGCGCCAACAGTAATATGCACCATTTCCAGAACTTACTTCCTCCCGTGAATTTGCTGGCGCCGAATGTCATTGGAACCGTTCATGTTATTTGTTTACTGCAAATGACACCTACTTAAGCATTTTTCTCTTTTATGGGGTCGTTTCCTTATGTTTCCCAAATACCTTCCTTCATTTAGGCGGGTAATGCGACTACCTGGCTTCAGCGCAAAATTGTCTGCCCTTCGTCATGCTGCCTCATTACTGTTTTCATTTCCCCCCGCTCTCATTTATATGACGCTCCGGTATGACTATTATTCTTGCTCCTTAGTAAACCAGATATTTAATTGGTGTAGAAAAGGGAAGAGTCTAGTTTCAAATTAAAAGTTGTGGAAATTTGATAGCGAGGGAGGGTGTGTAAACGAACCATGTCCCCTGGCTAGTTCCTGAGCCCTCTGATCTCAGAATCTTTTTTCCTCTTTTGCTGTTTGTCTTTCCCTACAATAGGCCTGTGACATGTCGTCCCTATGCTTCCTTCTACGGTAG
>NC_087201.1:74058363-74060863 GCF_015104395.2 Macrobrachium nipponense
TTTATATCTGTTACTTACCTACAGCAAACTCTCTTAAGTATATGATTATTCTATGTCTATCTTTACGATAAAACTTTATAAATCTAATTTCCAAAATTTTAATCATATTCCTAGCTTTTGCCTTTTACACACTAGGCATATTTGGTAGGTGTGGATCATGCTCCTTATGGAAACATTTAAAAAATTAATTAATGATAATTAACAATGTACTTTTTTCGGACACAGAAGAGTAAAACAAACAGGATATTTTATGCCATCTATTTACCGAGAGAATGTTCAAGAGCGATTTATGGTAAGAGTAAACCCATTTCGAAAAAATTTGAGCGTGAATGACGTTCTGAAGATTACTCATTGTTAATTCATAATACTGAAGAGGATCTGCGAAGACCACTGACTAAAATAAAGCCGTAAAGAATGCAAACGCAATATACAGATAGGAGTTGCCTTCGTGGATTGTTTGCCGAGACCATATGGAGTAGACATACACTGGCAATATTAATTTGGGGTAAAAAGTATATCGATTTTTTGTTGAGAAAAAGTGAAGAATATGTATGATTCAAAAGTACTGAGAAGAACATAGGAGGAAGGAGACCTAGAAATTTCTAGGGTCCAGAGCGTGGCAGTTACTCTAAGCGTCTGATGCATCGGGAATTCACACTTTTACTAGTTGTTATATTATGATACCTGACGTGACTATGTTATTTCTCACTGAGGTGATGGAAATTTTTATTTTCTCTCTTCTGTTACACTAATCGTGTTTTGAAAAAAGGCTAAAGCTCGGTCTCGATAAATTTTCTTTTCACCTTTCCTGCGGCGCTTATATAAAGTGTGTATGCCACGAAAACCGTTGTGATGTTTAATGAATATATATATATATATATATATATATATATATATATATATATATATATATATATATATATATATATATATATATACACACACACACACACACACACATATATATATATATATATATATATATATATATATATATATATATATATATATATATTATATATATATATATATATATCTCGAGGGCTTACACTCATAAGTGGTTACGTCCAAAAATTGAGGATTTGAGTATCTGCGCTTTTGAAGACTTAAAATTAAGAGTCCATATAAAAAAAATGCCAAAATTTGGAGCTACATATAAAACGTTTTAGCTGTAGATTGGTTTAAATGATATATAAATGTGAATGAGACAGATTTATACATTATATATATATACTATAAAAAAAATATATATATAGATCATATAACTTCTGCAACGAATAACATCGTTAAAAATGCCTAATTGGACATGGCCAGTTCTGGAAGGATAAGATTCTGCTATGATTTACAAAGAAATGCAGTTAAAACATTTCCAAGAAAAATGCTGTTATTCAATACATCCAAAGAATACATGAGGAAATAGTATAATGCAATACAAAATATGATTAGAAAAATAAACAAATATTCAAATTTATTGAAAATTGCCTGGGAAGTTATTGTTTTTCCAATTATTCACCATCATCTACCGGGAAGTTCAACAAATTAGAGGGTTCTGGAACTTGGCCCTTCACGTTTTTCGATGTCGGAAGGGCTTTATACCAGGGGTGTGCTTCTGATCACAAACTTGTTTCAGACGTTGATAAGATCCTTCTTCTTGACCTCACTAAAAGGGAGTTTTCCATTAAATGCGCTAAAGAGGTTGTTCTGCTTTGCTAAGTCCTGAGACCTGTAGCTCCAAGAATGTGTCAATAGTTGTAGCGATACATAATTACCCCTCGTTGATCTTTCTCGAACATGAAGCTTTTAACCAGAAGCGTGTTGATATTGCCATCCTCATCATAGCATTTGTTCTTTATCAGTTTTTGCAGGCTGCTTGAATCTTAACACAGTACGGATTTCGACCCAAGGCACGACGAGATATGGATATCCAGTCTAGCATAGTATGGTGAGATAGGTGTAAACTATGTCTCATGTTCTATTATAGCATGCATTGAATCACATTCCACGTATGAGTGATCACTCTCCAAGAAGACTGTTATGGGTGAGTGTCTTGCGTTTAGTGTTCTGTCCAGCATACAGGAACATAGCTGCGATGTTCTGATTTCTGTTTCGGCCACTGCAATGTATCAGAAAATAGGGATACCTAGTCCAATTTTGGAGGCAATTGAGAGGCAATTAACACAGCCAATCATACAAACACGTTCCGATCTCGTTGCTACTCCTACCGCCTTCCACCTCTGACCAGAAATAATAAAATGCACCATTCGGCGTTATCGCATTATACATACAAAGATTATAATCTCATAACTTCCTACTGTACTACTTGGGTGAAACTGAAATGATCGAAATTTTAAGAACACTGCATATCAAATGTAGCAGAAACAAAATAAAACTAGCTTCTTTCGTTTTCTTTTTATTGTCTCCTCTTGCTCTTTCTCTTGAATTTTGGTGATGTGCACTCTTGACAGCAAAAAATCCTTTTCACGACTGCAGTCACCAAGTG
>NC_087201.1:74063363-74073363 GCF_015104395.2 Macrobrachium nipponense
AGTGTATGTTGGAAATGTGCGATTTCAGAATACATACATGCATACATACACATACATATACATGCGCACATATATGTATATACATGTTGTAGTAAGCCCACTAAAATTTGGAAAAAATTTAAGTTTTCATTTTAGTGGGCTTCCTACAACATAATATTTTAGTGCACGGATACAGTGTTTATAACGTTGCTATAATATATATAATATATATATTATATATATATTATATAGATATATTATTATAATATACTATATTATATATAGTAGTTATATTAGAAGCAATGTGAAAAAAATGAGGGAAAGAAGCAAGTTCATGGACGTATTGGTAATAAGAGGGAGAAAAGGGATTATAACTGATCATTGTTTGTTTGAAGCACTGACTATACTGCATGAAAGCTTATGCTGGAGAGGAAAAGGTCAGAATTCAACTATAAATGTATTTAAGACAAATGGTTAATTTGTATCAAAATTAGAAAATGAAACATCTATGACGGTAGGATGAAAGACTAGGTGAGTCACAGAACGGTTGATATAAGACCGTTAAGGATGTCTGTAAAAAAAGACTGTAAGTACATTTGAATTGTCTAAGAAAGCCGAGATGGTAACTCGTGAAACGTTTATTGAGACAAACCTTTCGCGCGATAGATAATTTAGATATTTGATAAAACTGAAGGATAGAAGGTTGACGATATTGAAATGATCAGTTTGTGTTCTATATATGACATAAATGGTAACGAAAATGATGAGGAAACTTTAAGGCATATAGTTCTATAATTTGATTGTCTGGTATAAATGTCTTCGCAATTATTGAGGATATATATCTAGATATGTGTATATATATGCACACTAATGCACACACAATGCACGCATATATAGGTCGATACATATGTGTATATACCCATATATATATATATATATATAATATATATATATATATATATATATATAATACATATAGATATATCTATATAATAATACGTATATATATATATATATATATATATATATATAATATATATATATAGATAGATAGATAGATAGATAGATAGATAGATAGGATATAAGACAAAATATATTCTTTTGATTTTTTGTATTGTGTCCCATAACAGAAAGATGCATATTATAAGGCTGAGGAAAGTAGTTTTCTGATGGCAAATTTATTTTTTCAGTATATTCTAGTAAATATTCTATTATCCCAACAATTTGATAAACCATATGCAGAAAATTACTTAATCAAAAAGTAAATAAACTTACGTTTTATTTACATATCTTGTGAGAGCAATTTCTAAATAAAATCTGATTTACTGAAGCTGATTTAAATTCATTTCTGTTTTATGTAAAAATAGGAGTGGAAACTATACTGAAGAAGAAACGGTACGTTCATAAACTAAAATTTTACTGAAAGAGAATGTCCTAATCACCTTGGATATCGGAAGGCTTTCCCACCAAATATAATTTTAAAACGAATTCTACCAGACATTTACAAAGTAGCATATTCGTAAACAAAATGTTTAGATTTTATCATTTAAGACTAATTATTCAATTCCATTTGTGCTGTCTTCCGCCACTTTTGAAATGATACAGATGATCAACTGACATGCCACAGAAGAAGCTTTTAAATCATTTTGCAATTACAGATTAATCCAGACATCACAATCTTCATCGGGTCTCGAGCACCGGGAAAGTTTAATCCCTTATGATTGAGTATACAAATAAGATTAGTATAACAGCTCAAGATAAAAATATTTATTGGAAGTTTCAATTAATTGTTCTTCCACAGGAAATGATTGCATAATTTCTGGACAATTTTTATGCTATATTAAAACTAATTAATTAGATTTTCTGCAGTATAAAATGAGTCCTTGTTCCTTGTGTATTAAATTACCTTTTTATAAGTTGGAGTGAACAGGACTGAAGTTAACAAAATTACGAGATCAAAGACGCTCCGTCTTTGGGACTCAGGACTCAGTTCGAACAGACATTCTCTGTCAAACTCTCGAGGATGGAAAGCTCTACATCAAGGTGCACTGTAAACGTAGCAAATAGTCCACTTCCGCCTTTAATGGAAATCTTTTGCCTTAACAGCAGAAAGCTTTGAAGAGCAGTGGTGCTGGGCGGCATGGTCGGAAATCCTCCAGACTGCCATGCAAATTTATCCTTAAAACGGAAAGTTTATGCTAAATCCTTTACCAACCATGATATTCTCAAGCAATGCACAAGCACTTGGAATTGTCGGGCAAATATCATGGAACATCAAAGGGCTTAGATAAGATAAGAAGGTAGCACGAAAGTGAAGAAAAGAGAGATGAGAGAGGACGGGACTGGGTCCTACGACTAGTCTCTCGGCCTTTTGTAGACTCCTTTGCAGAGGCTCAATTAAGTGTTTATCTCTGCATGCGCCCTCAGCCTCCACTTCTTGAACAACCGCCAGCATCCCACATTCACGTTTCTGGGAATCTGCATAATCTGGTCCGCCTTTCATCTTTTATATCCTTCCCAGCTCCTATGTCCAGGGTATCCTTTTCACAATGTGGGTTATTTTCATGTTGTCTTTTCTTTGTATCTTATAAGGTCTCTTCATCTTTACTATTTGTATTGTATTCTAGGAATTATAAGTTTGAGGAAGGAGAAGAAAATTATAGCTTTCGGTGCTTTCTGATGCATGGTGTAATACGAGTACGCCGGTAAGCTATAATCAAAAAGGTTCATGTCTTCGCTTGTTTCCTCCTTTCCTATTTCTTCGTTTACTTCAACATTCGAATGATTTTTTTTAGAAAGGTGATAGCTGTAGCTCCCTGCATTGTTATACACGATTTCCCTAAAATAACATTAGAACAAATGCACGGTTGTTACAACGAGTTGCAAGTATTAGGATGTCTCAAAGATTTATTGGTCCATCCGAGGAGACATCGTGTGCTCACTTATCTCTTGGAGCAGGTATATTGTTCATTCACGGTGTCCTAATGATTCTGCCTAGCTTTCTTTTTTACTCCTCCACACTGTTGCTGTTTACAATTTCTGGTGAAAGTTTATTCCATGTGTCACTTATATTGTATGTAAAGGAGTTCTCACAATAGGATGTATTGTATCTCTTCAGTTCTAGTTTCCATCCATTATTTCTTGTCTGGTTTTCGTTTAACGTAAATAGGTTAATATCTACTTTTGTTATACCTTTCAGTATTTTGAATGTTCTATTAGTTATGCTCGCAATCGTCGTGTTTCTAAGCCATACATGATTAGGCTCTCTAGTCGTCTTTGGTAACCTATTTGCCTGATGGATGGAATTAACTTTGTGGCTCTTGCTTATACCCCTTCTATTCTATTTATGTCCTTTCTTAGTGTTGGTGACTAAAACTATACTGCATATTCAAGATGAGGTCTAACTATTCATGTGTATAGCTGCAGCACCGTTTCGTTGTTTCTGTATTTGAACTGCCCCTTTATGTATCCCTCTAGTTTCTGTGCCTTCATTTCAGCTTTTATGCATTATTTTGTGGATTTTAATTCCTTGGTTATAACGTCTCCAAAGTCCTATTCTTGTTCTACACTACTTATGTCATTCCAAAGCCTCATGTAGTTGGCAGGAGGGTTGTTTGTTCCTATCTGTAACTTTACACTTATCCAAGTTAAAAGGTATTTGCCATCTTTTTAACCACTCTCATATTTTCTTCAGATCATTTCTTAAACTTTCCAGCGTATCTGGGTCTGTTGCATTTACACCTAGTGTGGTGTTATCTGCAAATTTGGCTATCCTGCTAGTTAAGCCTACATCATTGTCATTAATGTAAATTCAAAACAAGAGAGGGCCAAGGATAGAACCCTGAAGAACTCTGCTTGTTACATCTGCCCATTCTGATTCTTCACCATTTAATATGACTGTTTTCTATAAGTTAGCTAGTCTTCGATCCAGTCTGCCATTTCTCCTACAATTCCTAAAGCTCTAACATTTGTCATTAGTTTCTTGTGTGGAACTTTGTCAAAGGCCTTTTGGAAATCTAAGCAGAGTATATCTATTGCTCTACTACCGTCGTAAATATCAAGCATGTTATGAAAAAACTCCAAGAGGTTTGATGGGCAGGATCTGTTTTGTCTGAAACCATGTTGGCTGTTTAACAAGTTGTTCCTATCAATGTGATCCACAATTTCATCTTCAATTACGGACTCAGAAATCTTACAAACGACCGACGTTAGACAGATTTGTCTAAATTTCCCGGCTCTTCTCTGGGACCTTTTTTGTAAACTCGAGGCACATTAACTAATTTCTATCCTTTTAGTGCCTTTCCATTGTTGAGGAATTATCTCCTCTTTTACCTCTTTAATTTCTCTTGGATAAATTCCATCCGGGCCAGGAGATTTGAACTTGGTGAGTTTGTCTATTTTGTTTTTAATGTCCTCTTCTGTAAATATCATTTCGTCCAACGGTTCTGCCCTTCATATTTAATAGCAGGTTCCAATATTGAGGCAGTGTCTTCAATTGTGAAAACACTAGCAGAAAACTTATTCAATAATTTAGCTTTTTCTTAGTCTGAATTCACCAGGTTTCCTCTGTTGTCCCTTAGTTGACTATGCTACTTTTCATTGGTTTCCTACTATTAACATGCGCAAAGAATTCTTTTGGATTTTCCTTACAAACTGATGTAACTCCCTTATCCTCATTTATCTTTGTATTTCTTACTAATTTGGCCACCATTCTTCAGAGTTCTTCATGCCTGCTTGCTTCTTCTGGTGTTGGGTATGGGTTCATTTATTTGTGCAATCTGTCTCTTTCTCTTATTTTATTTTTTATTTATCTGTTGAACCACTTAGGCTGAAGGTTGCCATTTGTTAGTATTTGGTTTAATGGTTTACATCTGGAGCGTTTTTCTGTGTAATCCTCTAGAAAGTCTTCCCCGTACTTATATATGCCTGTGTTCTCGTCGTACTCTTGATTTCTAACATTCTCCTTTATCTTTTTTTTAGGTCTTGTCGACGGTAGTCCAAGGTCATTAATATCTTCTCTTTTTCATGTTGAATATTAATTTGAAATGTAATAATTCTATGGTCGCCTTTGCCTAGATTTGCACCTACTGAAAGGTCAGACACTAGGTTATCTTCTGTTGATAGGGAGATATCTGGTATGTTGTTTCCTCTAGTAGGTTTGTCAACTCATTGGTGGAGGAATTCATATTTTACAAAAATCTAAGTCTCTTTCCTTCTACGTTTGATGCGGAGGTCATCGTGTCCCAGTGTACTGCTGCATTGAAATCTCCCATTATTATGCAGTTGTTGTTTATTTCTTGTCCTAGTACTTCATACAGCTCCTCATCGGACATTTGTGGTTGGTGGGGAGGTCTGTACACTAGTATTAGAGTTATCTTCTTCCCTAGAAGAAGATAACTCTAAGAAGTGATTGATGCCAATCACTTCTTGCATGATTGTAATTTTACACTATTGGACTGAGGTGGTCCCTGACATATAATATAATGCCTCCACCCTTTTTATTGAGTATCTTTTTAGAACAATTTATATCCAGCTATCTGGTAACTTCCTACGAAGTCTCTTGAAACATTTGCTGATTGAATGTCCCAGATTTAGGAATTTGAGACACAGGTTCCTGTCTTGGGGACGTGACAGAGAAGGTAATTTTATTCTAGCTACAATTCTCGTAAAGGATTGAAATATAGAGGTATTATATATCTTGATGTGGGAGGCGGGCCTCATCAACAAAATTTAGATTATACATAGATTGTCTAAGAAAGAATTTATATATTTGAACAAATATATTTATATACAAATATTTTTAGATATTTCATATGAAATTTATTTCAAATTAAATTTTGTTCTATATAGATTTATTTTGGTGTCAATAACCTAGATGTTGTGACGCCAGGTTTAATAGACACAATCTCAATCAATCAATACCGATGCTTTGAAGAGATCTACTTTGTTCCGAATAGCTTGTGCATTAAACTGCGCCACTCTGACGGAATTTTATATCCTCTCTTCTGTTCTAGGAGGCTGTATTAGTTTCCCATACTGTCACTGTTCCCTGCAGTGCTATTACTAACCAGATTCTGGGACCTTTCCAACTTCTTCCCTTGAATGTTCAGTTCACTGGGTGTTTCAAGAGGTTTTCGTTAAGGTTTCCTGGTAGTTTTGCTCCTTCCAAATTCAAGTGAGTTACATATCTTTCATATAGTTTTCTATTCCATATAAATCTGTCCCAAAGGTTTAGAAACCTAACACTTTTTTCTTGGCATATTAGCTCCAGTTTGTCATTGATTCTAATTGCCTTGCTAAGGGAGTAGTGGCTTACAATGGTTCTGAGCAGAAGTCCTATAAGAATGCCGTTATCAGTTTTCTCACGGATGTTCTCTACAACATTCGTCAGGCTGGCTACAAGACCTGTCTGGCCAGTTCTTCCATCTTTTAGAAACTAATCATTTCCTCCTCCCTGCACTATGATTGCACTTTTTCTATTTTTTACTTTGATTTTCTTCACTGTCTCCGCTATCTTCTTTGCTCCTGCTCCTGGGTAAGAATTAACTTTTCTCCTACTTCTATGTTTGGGCACAAAATTTAACCCCTGATCTTTTGCTAACGAGTCTCCAATTAAGGTTGATTCCTTTTCTGTCTCCGATAGCACAGCAAATCTATCCGTTGTGCTGATTCCTTTTGGAGGACAGTTGTGTTTTCTGGCTGCTATCATTCTTTTACCAACAGCTCTCTTGAATTCATCATTTTTAGTATTATAAGCTTCATTCTTTGTACCTTGTCTAGTGCTTGTTTCTGTTTCATTTCTGGTTCTGGTCTTGAGCAATTGTTTTCTACTCTCCACTGTACTCTCTCCATTTTCTACTACGTCATTGTGCAATTCCTGTTTCCCTCTCAAGGTTTGTCACTTCTCTTCCTAGGTCTCCAATTTCCTTTTCTATCCTGTCTTTTCTTCTCTTGCCTTCGAGTTTGTACTTTGTCAACTCCTTTGCTAATTCTTCTACTTCCCTCCTCAGTTTAGCGATCTCCTGTTCTTGTTGACAGGAGAGACAGACACTGAGACTACCTAGCTTTGATGCGCATGCCTCTTTGTAGTCTACGCACCTCTTGTTAACACTGCATTTCGCACATGTGTGCTTTAATTTTAAGTTTTCTTGAGTCATCTCTCTTTTTGTCTTGGTTTCAATATTTCTATGTGTTGTTTTGATCCAATATTCTTTCTAATGTAACCAGTTAAAGAGGTAAAAAGGGGTTGATTGAGTACTCCCACAGTCGCCGCATCAGTTTCTCCATGGACAGTTTTCCATAGTTCGTCACCAGGATACCTTTTATCACTGCGACTCTACCATACGGCCTCACTGTTGTTAGACGATCTCAAACGTGCCGCAGCTCCCAAGTGAGCAACAATATCTGTAGAAAAAATAATAATAAAAGAACAACTTCTATAAGTCAGTTGGTTTAATGCATATAGAATTCAACTGAACTGAATACCCTCTCTCTCTCTCTCTCTCTCTCTCTCTCTCTCTCTCTCTCTCTCTCTCTCTTCTTCTTCTTCTTCTTCTTCTTCTTCTTCTTCTTCTTCTTTAAATGAGTATGGGATATATTTATATTTTTGTACAGTTTTTCATACGACGAATTCTTCGCCAATATCCATTTAAAGTGAGAATATTGGTGTCCATCTCTCATACTATATAGGAAATCTATACTCTTCTATTTCCATTGACAGTAAAAATATCAACTACGGGATTGTGAATACAGTCTAAATTCTTCTGGCAGCTGTGGAAGTAAACGAAATTGGTACGTCAAACGGAAAATGCCTTTTCATTTGGTTTAAAATAAAGTTGATGATACCACCAGATCCAAAAACTTGTCATGTAAATTATATAATAATGCATTCACTTTACTTTACAACTCTCATGCATATCTTAAACTCGATTGCTATCTTGTATTCTCATCTAATGTCATCTGTTGTATTGCTCTTGCTATTATCTCTTTGGTTTTATTTTATGTTTTGGCAAAAGTACAGCCTCCAAGTTTTAGAAGAAGACATCTATGCAGACCAACATACTTCAAGACAATCTGTGGCACGAGACAATGACATCACAAAACATATCACAACGAAAACAGTCAGTAGTAAAATTCTTTGGCCTTTGTCATTGGGTTTCAAAGTCTTATCTTTTTTATGCAAATTCCAGTTGTAAATTTATAGTTTCATATCTATATATATAATATATATATATATATTATATATAAGTAATATTATATAATATATTTATACATACTATATAAGATAGATAATATATATTATATATTTTTATTATATTATACGTAATATATATTTAATATTATATAGATATCTTATATAATATATATAATATATATATATATAATATATATAGTTATATATTTATATTTACTATATATAATTATATAGATATATTATATATTATATACATTATAGATATTATAATCATATATATATATATATATATAGATTATAATATATAATATTATTAGTATATATATATATATCTATATATAAGAATACCATGTATATTTGTATGTGTATATATACACATATATACATACCATATATTATATATATATATATATTATTTTATATATTATATAACTATATGTATTATATACATATATATATATATATAAATATATATATATAATATATATATATAAATATATTAATATATATATATTATATAATATATATTAGATATATATATATAATTACATTAAAATTCTGAACTGAACGAAAATAAGAGATCATAAGAATAAAGGCGTTTCGCCTAAGCCCGGCGTATGGTAATCTTTTGTTTTTATTAGTTATTATTATTATTATTATTATTATTATTATTATTATTATTATTATTATTATTATTATTAGTTTTCCTGTCTGCTATATAAATGCATTAAAAGAATATAAACATTCCTTAGGGGATGTGTTGAATACAAACTTTCATTCCACGTTTGAAGAAGTGAAAAACAATTATTTACATTTATGTAAAGTTTAAGACATCGAAAATTGATACCTATTAAGGCAAGATGACTTCTAATACGAAAGACTTTTAATCGTTAAGTTATAAACATAATTTTATCTTCTTTTCCTCTTACACTCCAATATTTGACTCTTTAATGTATTGAGTTGTTCTAACTTATAACTACGGTATCTCTTTTCTTTTATTTATGTCTTTTTTTGTCATCTGGATGAAATTCTGATCGAATTAGGCTTAGTTTTACTTTCTAAATGTCGACCAGAGTAGGACAGAATGAAATGGTTGCATATAAAGCTAAAGCTGATCAAAGAAATATCTTATGAACTTAACGTTAAGTACAAATTCAGGAACTTTAGGACTCAATCGTTGTGTGATGATAATTCTTTCACCGGTATACACCCTTATTGTTACACAAGGGTGAATTAATAAAAAAGATAAAAGGAAGGCCTACATAAATACTGGAGCAGAGAAATTCCACCTTTGCCTTACAATTTAAAGTTAGGAAACTTTAGGACTGAGAGTCATAAGTACACTAACTTGCTAAAGTGTCCTCGGTATGTGATACCAGAGAGAATCCTTAAGGGAGAGAAAAATGATCCTGAAAGAAAAGTGGCTATTTAGAGCAGGAACTCTGATAGTTTTCTACATGATAACGTTTTTATTTCTCTATTCACGAAATATAACGTAAGAACTATTTAATTGTCTCGTTTAAGTGGAATAGAAACTGAGGGTAAATAAACAATTGCAATTCTCTTATTGAACCTCTAATTTATCGTCTCACCCGAACAATTTCTTTTGTTCTTGTTGTCACAAATATTAAAGATTTTGGTTTCACCTCCCAAAATCAATGTCCTGAGTGATTTTGTTACATTCTTGTATAACTATTATATATAGGTTGTGCTGTGCTGTAATAGGAGATCACGTCGAGTTGCTGCCGATAGCTGCTATTTACTATTCACCAGGAAATGTTGCAAACATGGGCTCGATTCCAGTGTCGTCATTTCAGAGATGAAGAG
>NC_087201.1:74078363-74083363 GCF_015104395.2 Macrobrachium nipponense
TCTTCATAAGGCTGGTGTCATATTCCACACAGCTTCTTACCATATATCATCGCTAATAAGCTTCCATTCATCTAAAAAGAAAGAAGAAAAGGCTTAATATTCTGTGCAGCGGAGAAGGGGTTTATATTTTAATGAATCTTTATATTCAACGAATATAATATGCACGTGTATATATTATGTATGTGTGTGTGCGTGTGTGTGTGTGTGTGTGTGCATCAGCACATCTCACCTCTTTAACTCTTACCTCCAATTTTTATTTTTAAAGTCAACATTACACTTCCATAAAGGCTAGTTTGTTCAGTAATCCCTTCGTAAAGTGTTGACTTGAGTCTCAAATTCAATGTAAAGTCTTTTCCACACCTTACTAATTTTCTAGCTTCAGCTATTCAGTGACTCACCTCTTCTCTCATCTTCCCATCTTCCATCATATTTATTTCCCGTTACTAGAAAGCAATTTATTTTAGTCAGAAAGTAACTATGGAATCTTGAGCTGGGTTTTTTTTAATGAAAAATACTTATACCTATTTCTAGCGTTAAGAACATTTTCATATACCGACCGTTAATTGTCTATCCAGACATCTCTGATCCTGATAAAAGATCCTGTAATTGTCTAATTATACAGAAGTTTCAAAGCAAACATTGGAGCTGGTAAGTATCTATCATAGCCTCTTGAACGCCTCTGACATATTCTTTTAATAAGCTTTGCCTTTTATCACCGATTAAACCTCATTCCAACAATTTGCCATGGGTTGATATGAGGTAAATCGGTGAACTGCGAAATCTGGCCACTTGAATTTTCATTATGAAACTTAATCTAGAAAATATATTCAGTAATGTTCTGTAATCCTTTTTGTGCTTATATGGTAGTCCTAGAGCCTTTTGCCATTCTGTAGCATAATCAGAAACTTTAAATATGCATATTAACCTTGTCACTTTTCTGAGAGGGAGTTATCATATTTGGAACTTTATTAAAAGGTTATTCACGTTCCCAGCCTTTAGTAAGAGTTTTTCTTACAAACATCACACATCTAAAATCGTCGCTTAACTAATACTAAAACTCCACGACAGTGAATACTTGAAATAATTTGGTCATGTGCCTTTTTAGTTCCAAATGTCCCCCAACGACTCATGGGCTAATTTAGGATTTCACTTAGGAACTAAAAACTGTTTAGTTGCTGTGTCATTCAGAGAAGTTTTGTGCCAAATATATTTTTTTTTTAATGTTAGACTTACGATTACTATTAATAATATTTACTGCTCGCGAATGATTCTATAAAGACTCATTGAAGTCTTGCCTCTCTCTAGTAAGATCGTTATCGTCCAAAGACTCACTCTGAATGCTTTCAAAGGACGAAAAAAAGTTTTTTTTTTCCTTAGACTTTTGTCAGGTAACACCGAAACGATCGTTCTTTGTGACACTCAAATCGCAAAATTGGTTTTGGGATGATTCTGTCTGGATATCTTCACCTCTGCTTGCTTCATGTATTTATTGACTGTTTTTAGGTAAACGTGATTTTACATCAGCATTATCTCATTTATACATTCCACACAATATTTCACCCATTCTCTATGTCATGCGCATTTCAATTAATAATATACACTTCCAGCAACCTGTATAAATTGCAGTAAAGAGGGCTTGCCGATTTTTGTTTTTACAATGACTCCCATGTCAGTCTTACTTTCGTTTTCCACACGTGTATGGAATCTGATACTCCTTGCTTTAGTGATATTTGAGTTCACGTTTGTCTAAATATGTTAAAAGACCAAAGATGGCTTGAATATAATTAGAGCAAAGGATATGTGAAAACCCTTAGTAGATTTATTTTATCACCAACAACTTCACTGATTGACACGTTCTCATTATAGAACTAAGTCTTTTCTGACAACAAAAAGTAAAGGGTATTTCATAACTAACCTTAGATTTTAGCAAACGACACCTCACATTCATTCTGTATGTCTCAATTTTTCTTTAATTCAAAATGAGAAATTTTCACAAAACAGGAAAAATTATTTATTGGCTAAAATCTGACACTGGATACACTTCACCAATAAGAATACAGAGAAGAATAAAACTGGACCCTCAACAATACTCTGATCAATGTGCGAGTTTGCCTCTCACAGTTGTTTGCAGTCCGCGCACAGATAATTATCAGTGTATTGGAAAATACATTGAATGAAATATATTGTCAACTGACGTGTAAATTTTGATGATACAACTGACACCACATCAGCAATCAACACAAAATGATCTCTGATAATGTGTCATTCGTGCTAATTGATTATTAACCGCAATCAAAAATACTCTCAAACCGGCCGAACATGATCTGCCAATCATGCTTCAAATTTGCACAGCAAAATCATTAGGGGAGGATTTCTTCTCTAACTTTTCGAATACGTCATAACATGAGATTTTTTCTTCAAGCCTCTTAGATCAACTGGTGTTTTTCATTTTTTACTCATTCATAAAATTCATTTTACCCGAGATTTTACAAGCGTCAGAATATATTCAGAACACTCATTGCGTCGTAAACGTTAAGCCTGTTAGTTTATAACATACTACGCCCTTCTGAATCCTCTTTTTCCCTTACTGGAGGGCAGATATCCGTCAAGAATAAAGATTATCCTTGACGAAGGACGTGTCTCTATTCAGCAACGTAATAATTTGATAATAATTAGCATCCCTATTCACATATTCGTTCTTTTTTTCATTTTTAAATAGATATGCATTTATTTTCTTGTCATTTTTTACGAAGTTTTCATTTATTCCTTTTTATTATGTCAAGCTAGATAAAAAAAATTAAATGATTAAAACAAGCAACCAAAAGTAGAAGTAGGTTAATCGCAAGTGGAAAACTAAAAATACCAGATCACATAAATCCTCTATATATATGAATCTGCGGAAAATTCCTGATTATCTATTAAAATACCATTAGTGTAAATCCTTTACAAACTATCTTTACAGATATTTTTTTCTAATATGAGCTAGTCTTTAAAAATTGCGGTATGAATTCACTCTAGGATTAGAATAATTTGGCCTATTCATGGATCATCAAAGCGGCCTTTGGACTTTCAGTCCATGTAAAAGGAACATGATTTATATCCTCCTATTTGCCTTCACTTTCTTTTTGATGTTTACATTTTAACCAGAAAATTTTAGGTATTTTTTTTCATCATCGTTATGCTCATCCATTTTCTTTGGTTTTGGGAGCGAACATTTCTTGATTGTTTACGCCAAAACCATCAACTTGACCCCGCATTTCAGGTTCGTGCCGTCAGACACGCAACCTTCTTATTTTATACATACACATATATTTATATAATAATTAAGAATATAATATTAATTATATATATATATATATAGATATTATATTAGTATTATATTATATATAATATATATATATATATATATATATATATATATATATATATAAAATATACATTATATATATATATATATATATAATATATATATATATATATATATTATATATATATATATATATATATATATATATATATATTATATATATATATATATATATATATATATATATATATACATATATATATATATATATATATATATATATATATATATATATATTATATATATATATGTGTGTGTGTGTGTGTGTGTGTGTGCGCGCGCGTGTTTTATCCAAATTATTTTCCATTCATTAATGAATATAAATTCAATGATCTTCATAAGATGAAAATTAAATCGAATCTCTTCTTCTAAGACTTCTTTCTTAGGTAGTTTTCCCTTAATGAATGTTCATTCATGAATGGAAATCCTTCATCAAGGATAATATTTATTTTGTACGGAAATCTGCCCTCGAATAATGAAAAAAAGAATTCAGAAAGGCGTAGTAAGTTACAAACATACAAGTTTAATGTTTATGGTGCAATGAAAGTTTTTAATTTATTCTTAATTTAGTAGAATCTCGGGTGAAATTAATTTTATTAATGAGTAAAAAGTGAAAAATGTCCGATGGTCTTAGAAGTTTGAATGCCAAATATTTCGGCGAATAACTGTCTCCCTCGTCAGGCAAGGAATGAATGAATTGAGAATAAACAGAAAAGCGGTATTTATACGTAGAGTACGAGAGTATTTATACGTCAGTCCAGTTGATAGCTTCTTAATCTTCTTAATAGCTGGTTGGAGGAAGATTTTAGCTATAATGCCGAGCCCCAAGCTCCTTTGAAAGGTTCGTAGTTTTTCTTTGTTTAATCAGTGCTGATTCTACCACTTGGCTTTTGAACCGACAATGCTGCTATCAATTAAACGTTACAAATTTCAATTTAATCTGTAATTATGGTTATTTTTGTGGTTTGAAAATAGCTGAATTCTGTTGGACATACTTACTGAACGTATATGTTGTATTAATCTCGTGGGGAGTGATTTCCCTGTAAAACCGACATAGGATTGGTCACATTCGAGGAAAGGGATTTCTTATACTCCTGTGTCTTTGGGGACTTTCTTTTCTTGGACGTTAATTAGAGATTTGACTAAGGTATTTGGTAAGTAAAGGCAAAAGGGTTAGATTTTCCAAGTGTCTGTGTCAACGTCTTAATACTGTCCAGGTGTTGGATTTTGATTTTATTGTTTGACGTCTCACTAGTCTTGTTTTGAGGGGGACGATAGACGATTATGCTTCTTCAGTTATATAGTCAGGATACTTTTAAAGATGACGGCTCCTGACGGATCACTTCCATTTCTTTTCCAGGAAATCCGAGGAGCAAATCCGTAAGGCTCTTAAAAATAAATTGAAATAAATGCCATTCCAACTAAAATAGTGAATGTATGAAAGTGAACATTTTGGTTTTCTGTATACGGTAAATTGTATTCTGTCATGTCTCTAATTATTAACACATCTAGAAAAGAAATGTTGCTGTCTGCTGCCAATTAACTTTGAATTTGATGCTGGGCACTGATGCATTTAACTTTGAAAGTAATTCGTTAAAATTGACCCACCCATCATCACAATATTTTAGGGAAT
>NC_087201.1:74093363-74098363 GCF_015104395.2 Macrobrachium nipponense
TATTATTATTATTATTATTATTATTATTATTATTATTATTATTATTATTATTAAAAGAATTCATTGAAAATTTGCTGAGAGTTAATATACAATATATGTGCTAGTCCTTAAGAGTATAAAATAAATATCTTTAATCTGCCGTCGTGAATATTAAAATGCAGAATATTAAAGTTTATAGGCCTATTGAAATGTTACTTCTAAGAAGTTAAACAGCAATTACTGGAATTCCATTGTTCTGTCAAATAACGTGAATTATTCATCAACTTCCAGAATTTTTTACTATACCATTTTAACACTCAATGTTGAAGGTAGGGGAGTCTGAAATTCAAAAACAAACGACATAAATGTAAGTATAAACTAAATCTCATTTGTTTATCTTTCTTCGATATAAATAAATACATTATCGAAAGATATGACAATCGAGAAACAAAAGCAGACATTTATTGACTATTAACCTATCCTTGTGGGCAATGTAACCGTCTTGGTAGGTAGCATTGCCTTAGGGCAGCCGTGTGTGGCTACGCGGATAGTTAGGTCCCCTTTAGCTTTTCTAAGCAGTTGTTTAAATCTTCTCGAAGACTGTCGTTTATAACTTTTATGGAATAAAGACCTCATTCTACGCATGATGAACGTATCAAACAAAAAAAGCTAGATTCTGTTTTTCTTCACTTTTGGTGACTGAAAGCGGATAATTTTCTCACTTATGTAAGTGCAGAATCTTCAGGGAATTAAGAACGTGAACAAAGGTTTCTTAACTTTCCAACGCATAGACTTGGTAAGGTAAAGATGACTTCGAAAAAAACAATTTTCATCAACTGACAATAAAAATAATAAAAATCAAAAGGATGTCCACCTCAGACTAATCTATAAAGTCACTTTTAATATTTACTTTGTTTATTCTCAACAATTACAATACCTCGTATTCACTTAATTGCAGTAGAGCTATTGCTTCATCATTCTTGTCTATTGGAACGCAGCCGTTTGATATAATATTGCAAATGCTAATGCAATTTAAATATAGTCCCCTATGGTAGTGAAGACCCACTGAGATCAGTAGAAGTGTTTATATGTGCGGTATTCTATTCCTTGTAAGAAAAGATTGGTTTTGGTAACAATCGCCGGTTCTTATCCAGCAGGATAATAAGTGAATAAAGGAACATTAGGGGATCAGTGTCAAGTTTCCACGGATAAAAAAAAAAAAGAAAAAAAAAATTCTTGCCTGTGAAATTGCTAGGGTGAGTCCACTGCTCTGGAAGAAAGCAACGATATTTTTTATTACTTGTCCCCCCTTTTATTTCGTTCTTATAGCTTTAGTATAGTAACCTAACTGCTATCGGAAGCTCGCAACCTCAATGTTATTGTGAGGATAGGTGATCTGCCTTTGTCAGTAATAACACGACATTAATTACAAAAAGCAAAGAATTGTCTCAAACACTAGGATCACACTAAATGCAGTGACCGGTTATAAGAATATTCTCTCTGAACATGTCTTAATAGAATTTTGTTAGCTAGTACATAAGCGAGTCTACATAGAAATGATAAAATGTTAAATAACACAAGGACTTTGTCTCTGTTATATAGCTGAGGTTAACGAAATGTGCATGTGGTGACGTACTTGACTTCCAACTAACAACGGCTCTGAAGAGCAGCTGAAGAGGGAAAAAAGCTCGAAAAAGAACTATGGGCGAAAAAATCTTGAGGACGTGTGGTGCAAGTGGTGGCTCATAACAAGGGCGTCCATAGCATGACTATGACCCTTGTGGTTATTATCATTCTAGGAAGCATTTCAAATCCCTTACAGAGAGAGATTACGTAATGTTTGTTTTGTTAGAATTTTTTCCGAGGAAGGTTTAATATAACAATTTCAAAGTTATTAGCTACTTCAGAGTTACCAATTGTGACTAGAATTACCTCATGTATTCATTCATACATACATCATACATGCACGTATATATATATATATATATATATATATATATATATATATATATATATATACATAGAGAGAGAGAGGTGTGTGTGTATGTGTGTGTGTATATATATATATATATATATATATATATATATATATATATATATATATATATATATATATGTGTGTGTGTGTGTGTGTGTGTGTGTGTGTGTGTGTGTGTGCGTATTTATGTGCAGGGTTATCCCTCGCTCATAAAATGGCCGCCCCCAAAACGAAGTGCAAATGGTTGCCCACATGGCATAATGCTCTCACTTTTTCTTTCCTGTATCATTTCCCTTCTGTCACCAAATGTTTTGAGTCATTCTAGGTTGCCACGAGACGGCTGCTGCAAGGATTAGAAAAGGATTAGAAGCACTATCCAGTTTTTTCAGTGGTCTGTTTCTCCACCTACTGATATACTTCTTGACTTTTAACAACTCCAAGTATATCCCATGTTCGCCATATGTATTTCTATCTCCCCAGTCATCTCAGCAAACCCTCCTTTTGTTCCCTAGTCCATAACTTTCTCTGCCATTGCCACCCACCGTTTGCATGCTGGTTTAATTCCAATCAGTGAACAGTGTGATAAAAGTGTGCTTCAATTGGCTGAGCCACTCGTGGGAACGTTGACAGTGAATCCTTATCATTTCATTTGCATGTTATTAGGGCTCCAATTCTTGCCAACCCCATAGTGAGTATGACACCTCTGTCTTTCAGTGGGATCCTTTATCATGAGTAACCAAGGACACTCTCGGCTTGCCCTTGCATGCGTCGTCTGGACTTATCCACGTGCAACTAGGAATTTAACCTTTTACAGCACCCCTGTGCACATGTGCCCCAAGTATTAATTTGTAAACTCTCGTTATTAATTGTTGAGTAAATCTAATTAATCATTAACTGAGTATAATTATGCCTTTCAGTAACTTGACTAAAAAGAGCACCAAATAGTCAGTAATCTTATTTCCATTTCTCTCAGTTTTGTTTTGTTTTATTGTCAGCTATTTTATAGCATTCTGTTGCTTGGCCAAGGCTGGAATATAACACCAGCGACCTTGCTTAAGATATAATTGTAGAAATTCCCCAAGTAAAAATGTATACTTAAATTAAACATAAAAACACGAGCTGAGATTCCAGTTACAAGTGATAAGAAGCATTTAAATCCGTGCTGTTCAGGTTTGCAAATTGTAGCGCATTGTAGCATTAGGAAATTTCAAGATTTCGTACATATTTACATTGATTAGAGGGTTATTTTTGCGATGATTGCATGCTGTAACCTTATTTGTAAAGTAAAATCCATTTTACTGCTCGATTCAAAAGTTAGTCCATTTTTAGCCAAGCTATGTGCACGTAAATGTAGGGAAAATCGGTTTTAGCCTACATTCAGTCGGTAAAAAGCCAAATGGTAGAACTTGATTTTGTGTCTGAGACATACATAATTTTCAGCAATAGAAATTTCAGAATTTCGCACTTATGTACTACTCAGTCATAGTGTCCTTATACACCTATTTGTACTTATTGTACCTCAATTTTGCACTTACGGGTCCCTTTTACTTTGTGTTACTATCACAGTACACCCTTGTGGTGTCTATTGTTGAAGTGAATGTTCCTTTGATTAATTGTACCTTGTGTTAACTGAACCAACTCTGCTCCTGTTACCACTTTGTCCATAGGCAATTAAGCAAATTCACCTAATTATACCTTTGCATATGTAGGTTTTGCCCCATACTTTGTCCTGGAGTACTCATACCTTGCACTGTAGAATTTGAACCCTGCATTGTGTTATAATCACACCCTTGCATTTGTAGGCTTTCACCTATGCAGTGTGTTGCGGTGCTCATACCTTTACATTTGTAAGCTTTGACCCTTTCATTGTGTTATAATCACGCCCTTGGATTTGTAGTCTACCTATGCAGCGTGTTATAATAATAATACCTTGGCATTTGTTGGCTTTGACCTGTGCATTGTGTTCCAATTACTCACACTTCTGCATTGTAGGATATGGCCCATGCATTGGATTAATCCTCAAATTTTATTAGTGTCTTCCCATGCCCACTTTTTTATTTTGTTTGCATTACACTCTGCCTAGTTCAGAGTGCCATTTCCTTTCCATGCAATTATTTGCACTGCTCCTTATTACCGATTTACTTGTGCCTATAATGTGCAGCCTAATGGCAATGCCTTTCAATACAATGCCATTTGTGCACTGCTAGCTCATCCATAATAAATTGTCTGGAGTAGTTGCAATATTCAACTTCCAGTAACTCAGCCAAAATGGGTAGGCTTTACTGGAGTGCCATTATGAGTCCTTGCAAATTAGTGCATGGAAGGTTGGCTTACCAGGGGCCCTTAGCACCCAGTTAAGGGGCCCATCACTGTGGCATCTCCCAGAGTTTATGATAGAAATCGATGGGTCCTCAACTTCCAGGACCCCCATGACACGATATCCCCCATACAGAAAGACCAGGTACCGGCTCAGATCCACATCCACCCTAATAAAACAATAATTTATGAAAATGTAGACGTCGGACAAGACTCCATGCTGTCTGATTGAGGGTGTCCACACCCAAACAAAGTAGAATTAGTACCTTTGGGATAGTGGATTTCCTTCCTGAAGACTATAAGCTACTCATGGGACAAGCCTTTAAGTTTTATCTCTTTCCAAAACCTGACCTGGGTCATCCTCCAGATCCAGTGCCACTGCCTGCACCTGCCCCAAACACAGTGGCCTCCTTTCAGAGATGGATTGCAGAAGTTCTGCACTTTGCGTAGCATGTGAGGGCACTTCAAGAATTCCACCCATTGTCCTACTAGGTCTGTTAAATTTCCTCCCACGTCATTAAGTGCTTGTGTCTGTGACTCCCTACAAGCCAACTTAGAGGAGGCCAAAACCTGGGTCGCCATCCTGGAATAATACTTCCTAGACACATATTGGCAGGTAAATCCCTTGGTCGATATAGAGGCCAAAGTTTCTATATTCATGCAGGATGCACTTTGCAGGTGCCTAAGTCAGAGAGGATGAAGGAATGACCTTCAATTGGGTGATTGG
>NC_087201.1:74104877-74112377 GCF_015104395.2 Macrobrachium nipponense
TTCTAACCCCTTTTCTCTCCCCCTTCACCTCCTGCCTCCCCCCTTCCTCCTTCATCTCCCCCGCCCCTCCCTTTCTTCTTCCAACATCCCCTTCCCCCCCTTCCCCTCCCTTCCTTTCCCTTCCAAAACCTTCCGTTCCCTTTCCCTTTCCCTTTTCCCTTCATTGCCATCCTTTCCTTCCTTCCCCTTCCCTGTTAAAACAGGGCTGGTGCTACCGTTAAACCTTTGTAACTACTTTGTTATATTAGAATGTTTATTTACGTCTTTCTGTGGCTATTTGTTGCCAAGAGACTTTCAGATTCCGTTCATTGGAGTTATTTCCTTTATGATTTCTCTTAACTTTAATCAATTATTAGTTTAGAAGAAACATACGAGTACGTTAAGTTATATATATATAATATATAATATTTTAGTATATATATATATAATATATAAATATATATAATATATATATAATATATATTATTATATACAATATATAGATATATATATAGTATATATATATAATATATATTAATATATCTAATAAATTTATAATTATTATACATGACAAAATTTATATAATACAAACACAAATTACCATATTAATAATATATAATAATATTTATTATTATATTTTTATAATATTACAATATGTTTATAATATATATATATTATAATATATATATATATATATATATATAATATATTATATATATATATTATTGAATCATAAGTTTGAAGTTTAAATTTCAGTAAAATGCTGTATTAAATATTGAATCCTCATCGAAATCTGTTATCGGCAGTTTGGTTTCCACAGATTAAACAGGGCCTGGTTCTGCTCTTGAGTTCTGTTGGGATGATCCTCGATTAAATTTTGCTCCCAGCTACAATTTGAGGCCAGGAACCGACGCACAACTTTTTCTGGTAATAAGGTTACGACCTCATAACTTCAACAGATGTCTTCCATCTGTTGCGAAAGTCTTACACAAGGTCTGTGAATATTATCGGGCACTCTTCTAATCCGATTGCGGCCATTGAGACTGGACATATCTGTCAATCAAAAGGCATAATTCCATAATCCCGCTACTTGGAAAACAAACGTGGTCTGATTGCAAATCCAGAGCCCAATTAGGATCCGCGCTTATTGCCAAACCTTGTCAGGCAAACCTTTAATTAATTTCTAGATACCTTATATTAGATTCCTGATGCAAACCGAAGGAAAAGTTAAAGGAAATTACCTGATGGCTATTTTTTCAAATTTAAGATATGCTCCAGAGGAAAGGGTCATCAAATTTTGGGCACAATGAACCCAGACCCCATTGGGGTTTGACGAGGGACATGTTAGACCAATAAAATTGAATGCCACTGGAAGAGCTTGAAAAAACGTTAAACCAAATGGAAACTGACACCCCATTTTTGTTTGAGTCTCTTCGCCCTGCCTTCGAATAGAGCTTACCACACAGCCCGAGGAGAAACTCTTACAATCATTCCATGGAGCACGAAACTTTAAAGGAATTACTCAGCCCCTCAATCTGTTGGTGAACCCAAATTCGAATCAACTCATCTATTCTTTGGGTCCCGTGCTCGTCTCCCATTCCATTGACGGAATTTAACCAGATGAATGCGTAGGTTGGCTTTACTTGGACCCAGAAAAAGGGCTGAAATAACTTTCATCAACTTTTGAAAGCATAGCAATCAGCTGAGGATGTTCCTTCTCCCTGATAAATGTCATCCTTGAACCTCTTACTTAAAACTTAAAATTGCATTTCCGCTCCAAGGGATGTTTAAGACAAAATTCTGGATAATCTTTCATTTAGGCGTGGGGTGGAGAAGGCCCTAATGGTTTCTTTTCCCTTTTGTTTTTTTTTCAAAAAACGTTTTCATAGCGGTGTTCGTTTGCTGTAGTTTAGTAGATTTCTATTTACGCAATTTTACTATCTTGTTGCGGATGAGGCACGAGTTTAGTAATAAAAAGTGCCTGTTCCAAAGAAAGGTGGGGCAAATCTGCAGATTGCCTTAACTACAGGCCAATCTCTATTCTCCCTGTGCTCTACAAAGTTGCTGATAAACTTATTTTTAAGCCACTATATAATTTGTTGAAACTAAAGGATTGTTAGCTGATAGTAATAGGAAGCAGCTAAGTACTTGCGATGCACTTTAGACTTGACGTTCCATTTGCAATGGAACCTTAATAAGGGTTTAAGCACAGAGTAATTCCGATAGATTTTAGTGCGCTTTCCATTTAGTAAATCACAATGCACTTATTTATAAGCTTCAAAATCTTGGCGTGGGTGGATATGTTTTAGGATTACTCCAAGATATCTTTACAGGTAGGCAGCAGCGAGTTACTGTGGAGGGGATCTTGACTGAACCAAGACCTAATGTATCTGGAGTTCCACAGGGCAGCGTTCTTGGTCCACTGATATTTTCAGTGTATACAAATGACGACATGGTTGTTGGATTGAAAAACAAGGTTGTTCAGTATGCTGATGATGCAACATTTGTGGGTGTAGTAGAGTCTCCACTCTTGAGAAACGAAGCTGCCCTCAGCCTCAGTCGGGACATGGACCGGATCAGGGAATGGTGTAGTCGATTGGGTATGAGGCTGAGTTCCATTAAAACGAAAACACTATTGATTAGCAGATCTCGTACAGATTCTAGTTGTAACCTTTGACTCACATCTAACTTTTGAGAAACATTTAAAGAAAGTTTCAGCAAATGCCAGACGAAAGTTAGATATTGTTCGTAAGGCATCATATATTTATAAGTGGTGAAATCAGTGCAACCTGTTTTAGGTCATTTGTACTCCCTTTACTAGAATACTGTTCTCCGGTGTGGATGTTTGTTTCTGCCAGAGATTTATCTCTTTTAGATAAAGTGGTTCGTAGTGGAAGGTTTCTGTATCCTAATAGTAGTAGTTATGTTTGTCACTTTTTCATAAGATGTATTTCAGCAGTGATCTTTCACATTCACAATTGATCCGAGAGCAACCAGATTCACTGAACAGCAGCACCAACATACAGTAAATGTGCCTCTCTTCGAACCTCTCAGTTCCAGAGGTCCCTTATTCCTCAGACCATTGGATTGCGGAACAGCCTCTCAGAGGAAGTCGTGCAATTGTAACATCAAAAGTTACATAACTACCCTAATACTATTCTCCTTGCATTTCAATACATTTTTATCTATTTGTTAATTTATTACTCTATTTTTATTTTATAATAGATGGGGTCTCTTCTTTCTGTATTACCTTTTACTTCGTCTAACTTCTTCCTAATGAGCACCATATTCTTGGGAAGCTGGAATTTCAAGTCAATGGCCCCTGTGGGCTTCTTTCATATGAATGGGTTTCTTCATCTGAATAATAGCAATATCCTTGAGGATGAAATTACATTGTATGTCTGTAACTTGTCCTTCCTTTTATTCATAGGGCCAGATACCATTTCCTGTCACATGTTACTACATAAGGTTACAGCCTGTTTTTCATATCGCTTCCTCTGATTCTATTTTTCTTTATCTTCCACAGTGTGCGGTCATATTCTCATGCTGCGATTTTGCTTTGCAGAGCAAATGCCTTGTGTACATGGCACAGCTTAACCTTAGACTTCCTTCCTCCTTACAGATTAAGAAGACCATCCATGTTTTGTTAAGTTTGTTGTACATTATAATGAACAATCATTTCGTGTGATTCCATACAGTCCACAGAGCTACAGTGGGTGTCTGTCCCCTCACTGAACTTATGGTAGTAGGGAGAAATACCTTTTAGCAGGCTTTTTTTAAGCTGAATTTTATTTACTTCTTAGCTACTTTATGCTCTCTCGCCATTCTAAATACCCTGATACCTCGGGTGGGGTTCAGATTTAAATGGAAATAAATAATGATTCTGAAACCTATGTGAGTATTCCCTCATGTGCGCACGAGAGAGAGAGAGAGAGAGAGAGAGAGAGAGAGAGAGAAGAGAGAGAGAGAGAGAGAGATTTGATATTACATTTCTTATGATGTAACTAATTCACGCCAGGAGCCACATTAAACATGAAATATCTCATATGTGTTACATTTTCATCAAATATTTAGTACAATATTTAATCCAGCATAATTTTAAAAACTGTTTTCAACTATAAAATCTAATTAGAATATTTGAAAAATTCTTAAAAGTACATTCGAGTAAAATATCATCACTTAATACCAAATGGCTACACCGCCTCTAGCTTTAAAAAGGAGAGAGCCATTTAAACTTCGTTGAATCAAATAGCTCGATACAGTTTGAATGAATACCTTTAAATTCTTCCCGGCGAACGAATGGTTTAAACTCCTCCCCACCATTCACTTGCATGAGCCAGTGGACACCTGACTTCGGAACCCCATCAAGGCATTTAAATCGCGTCCGCGGTTCACTGTAACGGGGCTCTTGATCGGCGGGAGTTTAAATGCCGTCTTTATGTGTTTAAGGCGCGAAAAAAAACTATTTTAGGACCGATGCGATTTCGTTATTGATTTAAAAATAATTTAAGAAGTAAAGTATCTTCCTTCGTCTATATGTTACTATTTTTAAGGAAAATATTGCGAAAATGTATTAGTAATTTCATTAAATATATATTTTCCTAGCAACACAGGATATTAGACGCTGCATGGAACCAGTGGTTATTCAGCAACGGGACTAACGACTTTAAGTGACTTCCGAACCACGTCGAGAGTGAACTTCCATCACCAGAAATACACATCTCTCACACCTCAACGGAATGCCCGAGAATCGAACTCGCGGCCACCGAGGTGGCAGGCCAAGACCATACCGATCCATGCCAATGAGGCGCTCCCAGTTATTTTAAAAAACACTACTGTGAGTGCACTACTATACTGCTCACTATTTATCGGTAGAGTATGTGGTGAGTTCATTCGGAAAAAAATTTCTCTTATTATTTTTACCATTAAATTTTTATGAGTATTTTCAAAAAGCATGTTTAATATTACTTCACATCCTGTATTTTATTTGACATAATATTGTCGGGCCGAGTGACGTGACTGGAATGTGGCCACACTTAGAAAATTTTTCTTACATCTCCTTGGAATTCCTTTGTAGTGCAAAGCGTGAGTTCTATAATTGAAAATGGTTTTATTTCCTATGGTTAATAATTCTGTCTAGAATTATTGCTTTAGATAAACTTATTGATCAAAACCACACCACGTGATACTTCCTTACTATGGTAAATGGTCGACTGTCGTTCACAGTTTCCCCAGGCAGAGGCGGGTTCGACAACTAATGTGTATATATATACACTATAATTATTATAGGAAAACAATAACTGATTATTTAGCTACGCAATTTACGTGGAACGTGACGTCTGTAAAAATTAAGCATATGAGATACATGAAAAGTTATTTCCGAACTTCCGAAAGAAATAACTTATCAACAACATATTTGTCGAATGTAAGTCGAAAAATAGTATGTTCTAAATATGGCTCCAAATGGAACAAATGAAAATTATAATTTTTAGCGGAATACTCATACCTCGGGAACTATGCATGCTGGACAGAAGGTGTATAAAGTGAGCGAGAGAGAGAGAGAGAGAGAGAGAGAGAGAGAGAGAGAGAGAGAGAGAGAGAGAGAAGACGTGTTGCCATTATGGAAAGCAATAACAAAAGCAGATGTCGTTGATAATGGAGAACACAAAAATGACCAGAAAACGACAATTGATGAATCTACAACCATTTCTCCCTAAGCAGTTGGACGTGTGTACTGAATGATAAGATTAGGGAAAATTGGATGGAGTAAGCATTGATTGTGTTAAAAGTCATACCCGATTGATTTTCATATTTTTTATATCTCATACTTCTTATCTGTACCATGATAAGGTAGTTTGAAAATTCTTCTGTCTTATCTCTTGTAAAGAATAAGTAATAAACATTATTAGTATTAACATAGTCGATTATCAACGCCATTATTCTCATTAACAGCAAGTAGGATACTCGCAGATAATAACAATGAGGATATTGATATTTGGGGGCCTCACCTGATATTCGACGAGTCTGCTACGGTGTTGAATAAATAAGATAAATTTTCATTATATTCTGATTCATCTTAGGTCTCGGGTTTTACAGAAAACTCCAGCATTTCATGCTATTTGACAAACAACGAACATTTTTTTGATCACTGAAGAAATTTAAGATATCTTACTTTTAACGAGAGGGTTGGAATTATTATCAAGACTTTCTTTTAATCTGTTTCCAAGAAATTACAAAGTGGAGCACTGACAGTTTTTTTTACTAATTCCTCCTTTACAGTTTCTTATTTGTTACTTTTATTTTTTTTTTTTTTTTTTTTTGAGGAAGGTGCAGAATTTAGACCCGAGTTTTCGCTTTGCTCTCTTTGATCTGCACTTACCCGAGGTTGATTTTCTTTTTCCAGCGCTGACAACCATCCAATCAACGAACAAAACAGAAAGTCATAAATTCAATAAAAGAGAGAGAGTCTTGGCGACACTCCATCCTCCGCCTCCAACTCCTCTCTCATCTCCAAGTGCGTTTGATTGCATTTTTCAGCCAGAGTAACTGGATTGGCTTCGCTACGCTGGGCAAAGAGGTGATCTGAAACTCCTCTTGGGGCGATCACAGAGCGATCCTTTGGACACTGGTCCCCGAGACTTCTATTGTTTACATCTTCTGCGACGACAGCGAGGTAACAGGGAAGTGAAATTAGGGGAAAGTCGAACCGTCACAAATTGGCCTTAGTCAGGCGTTTCTTACGTTGAGCCTTCAGAGTTGTGTGTGGACACAATCTCCTTTTGGACAGAATATCAAAAGGGATGGTGCCTTATATAAGTACACGTTATTTACTTCTTATTTACGTATGGCCTGAGATGAAAACGATGCAGATGCGCAGTTGCATTTAGGAAGACTGCAAATTTTATTCACGCTTTAATCAACATAATCAACATGCCCTGTGCAAACGCACTATCATTATGTATACAAACACACACACACACACACACACACATATATACTATATATATATATATATATATATATATATATATATATCTATATATAATACATATATATATATATACATTATATATATATATATATATATATATATATATATATACATATATATATATATATATATTATATATATATATATATATATATGCATATATATATATATATATATATATATATATATATATATATATATATATATATAATGTAGTAGATAGATATATATGCGTAAATATGTTTGTTTGTCAAACTAATAGGAATACGTGAAATTTGAATGAAAGTACCCTAGTTGAGAAATTTTAAAACACATGCTGTTTAGAGTATAGCTAAGAGGTTACAATGTTCCTTTGCAATAGGAAAGAAACGCCTTTAACAAAATCAAGAAGACTTTTCGGTGATAAAACCAGAAAACCATAAAATAAACATTTATACTCGAAATGTCTCGTAGTAACTTTTAAAAAACTTTTAACTTTCTGACAAAACTAACTTTCAAGTATTATAACAAGGAAATGAACAGAATAAAAA
>NC_087201.1:74117377-74119877 GCF_015104395.2 Macrobrachium nipponense
GTGACGACAGTCTACTCTACCCCTAGATAAGGTTACTTGAAAATTCTACTTGCTACTAACCTAATGCCCTGGTACTAAATCATTAGCCTAACCTACTCAATATAGTTAAATGGAGACGCAACCATTCCAGAGTGTGGTACGCACAGCAGTGATGTTTCGCAGGAATTGTTAAAATACATGAGGTGAGGTAATGGTGCGTGAGGATGATGAGTGGTTAGTGCATTACCAGGATGGAAATGTAATGAGGTAATTATATTTAAGTGAGGGTTAGTATCACCATTTCTAAGGGTTAGAGGGTTAGTTCTACTGGCAGAGATCAGGCTGGCTACCTTCTCTGGGTAGGTGCCAGGATCACTCTGCAATTGAATGCGACACTGTACCTCGGGCACAGGTGTCAAGGAGAGCATGTGGCTCTTTGGTTAGTGTGTTAATGATTTGCTACGGTCCCTTCTTCTTCTTCTTCTTATTCCTTCTTTCCCCAGGACCTGGCTATACCAGTCCTAGGAGTAGACGGAGGCACCGACTCTGGGGAAAGGCCAGAAACACCGGCAGGAGCAGAGGCAGTGGTAGCCTGAGGGATTTCAGGAGAACACCCTACTTCGGTATCTGCAGCAACCGTCGTAGAGGTGGAACCTACTGCAGGGGAGGCCCTCACTCCGACTGCTGCGACAGCCGTCGTAAAGGGAAAACTCCAGGCTGACTCCGTGTCGGGCAGTTCCTGGTTTTCCAGAGGAGGTATGAAGGTTAGGTCTGCCGGAGGGTTCATCCTCGGGCGACAGTGGTGAGGGTGAAGAAGACTCATGGACCTTAGGATTGGCATGGGGCTGCGGTAAGCTCCATGCCTGTTGGAGGATCTCCTGTAGGAGGATCCTTGATTAGGTTAGGCGCCGGCACTAGCTCGGGGCCAGGCGCAGAAGTCAAGTTCTGTGGTGGCTCTACGTCCAGGCTGGACGGAGCTTGGCACTGCCTAGTGCTGCCAAGTGGCACTGGCAGAGAGTTGAGGTCGACTGGACCTGTGGCGGGTACCGGAGGTGCAATACCTCCTCAGCGTGCCCTGGGAAATGGAGACAGAGGCTCCTGTCTCTTGTTGAAGGCTAAGCCTTGTGGAAAATGGACAGTGTCCGCTGCTGGTAGTCGGCTAGGGCACCTAGGGCAATTAGTAGAGTGCCCTATTATGTTGCAGGTTTTGCAACGGAACTGTGAATGGTCAATCTCCCTCCTTGGTAACGGGGGAGACTGTTGGTGGACGTACTTCCTAGAGGAAGTAGAATTTCGATGACTCCTTGCTTTGGAGTGATTTTTTGTGGGGCTAGGACCCCTAGGCTTTTTGAAATGTGAGGGAGACTTCATGTCTTGCCCTAGGAGGAGGTCGTAACTTCCTGGAATGTAGCTTGCAACTGCAAGGGTACAAATTCTGGAAAAATGAGGTCTGGTGACCCTCAATTGGACGGTCGGAAGGATCAGTTTAAAATGATTGATGCCTTCAATTGTGATTAGTTGATGTCTGTCAATATTAGCCCCTCGGGGGATTCGATCTTCCCGTATCAGGGAGATTTGAGCGCCAGAGTCGTCGTAGGCTCTGACGAGGCTTGGCTGATAATGGCTTTGGAGGGGTGCGACGGTTATAGGGCCCTTAGCTGGGGTCCTAGGGAGGAAGGGTTTTGTAACTGCCATTGCGATGGCGGGAATATTGTGATTTGCGCACCCTCCATAGTTGTCAGACATGTGACCATTGCGGCCACAGTCTCGGCAGAACTTGTTCCAGAACCTCTTCTGTGGCACTGGACGGTAAGGCCGAGATGGCCCCACAGGTTGCGAATCTGTGGAGTCACCAAGGCTGGTAGTGTGCTCTGGCACAGGTGAAGAGTCCTCTCTGGCAGTGATTTGACGTGGGGAGGTTAAGGATTCCTCTGTTGAATCACCCTCGGAACCAAGTCCGGGTTACTGGTGGCTTACCTCTTCCAAAGTGGAGGAGGTAGGCAGTAAAATGGTAAGTGGCTGAGATGGTGCGGAAGAAACTTCGGGCTCTGACACTGGGTCAGGGCCAGGTTCACAAATAAAAGGGATGTCGGGGACATCGGAGGCACTAGCCTCTGAATCTAAAACTGATGATTGATTATGAGGTATGCTGCAGGGATCCGGTGCATCTGGTAGTGGGAGCTGCGTCCAGGGGAGATACGGCTTAAGTAGATCTCGGCCCAATATTACCTGGTAAACATCATGAAATTGGTCAACTACGCCCAGGCGGCACAATGTGGTTTCCCTGGTCTCCTGGTCCAGAAAGGGCATGTCTACATTCAGAAGGACCGAAGGAACAGAATAGAGGTTACCGTCAATCCATTCAAACTGAATTTCTTCGTTCGTCTGGATTTTGGCACCCCTAGGCAATGCCTTTCTGGAAACAAGGGAGACCTGGGCTTCGGTGTCGGCCATGACTTGTACCCACTGATAGGCCGTAGGAGACTGTTCATCAGGCAGGGCTACATGGTAGCCTTGGAGA
>NC_087201.1:74124877-74152307 GCF_015104395.2 Macrobrachium nipponense
TCACTGTGCATCTTTAGTCTGTAAAAATAACAAGAATTTTTAAAATTTACAAAAAACATTTTAAAATAAAGTTCAAAAGAATTTTTTTTTTTTTTTTTTTTTTTTACAAAAATTAATATAACTTCCAAAGGATTACAGTCAAAAAAGACCCAGTTCTCACCAAACCACTTCAAGAAGGAGAAGAACGAATAACCAAGACTTGACACCAACCTACGGCTTCAGTTATGCGAGGTAAAGAGGAGAAACGGAAACGTTAGAGTTCAAAGAAGGAACAAGCCGTTTGATGTATAAGGACTCAAGGGTAGTTAGGTAATCACTATGGCTTGCACCACCGATAACAGAGAAATGCTTTTTATTAACTTCGATTTTACATATAGAGGCATGGTTCTTTATACTGGAAAATTTTGCTTTACTCAGCTTCTGGCCCGTTCTAAAACTGTATCCCATATGGCTACAATATCTCATCTGCAGAAACCTACGGCAAGATCCAACATAAATGCCGGGACGTCTCGGGTACTTGAATTTATAAATAATGTTGGATCTCATGAAGGACAAACTGCAGACCTTTATTGAGCTCTTTAGAGCCCCTGCTAATATCTTTTGGCTGAATCCATTTAGGAACAAATTGACTATCATAGAGTGAGGCTATTTCATCCATACTTTTCTTGGCCTAAAGCCAAAGTAAGAATCACCAGAGCATCCCTGCAAGTTCATTAGGTTTTTAGTCTAGACAAAACAGGACCTAGGCTACTGCTTATATGATTCTGGAACTGCAACAAAAATAATACATATTCTCACACGGAACGGGTCCAGTTTCCTGACTTCGTTCTGAAGTCTTTCAGAATCGGGACAGGTAAAATGCAAATCGCCTGAACTTGGATTCACCGAATCTAAATGAATTCAACAAATGGCACTGTGATTGGGAGACAGACTAACCAGCGAAAGCCAAAACCATTAGTTTGCTGAACGCTATAAATCTCACAGAGGCGTTTTTGAGAAGATTCTGAAGTTTTTAGCCGTTGAAAAGAGAGAGAGAAAGGAGAGAGAGAGAGAAGATAGAGAGAAGAGAGAGGAAGATATAGAGAGAGAGAGAGAGAGAAGAGTCCCACTTTCGAGAGAGAGACGTCACATTCGAGGGAAGAAGAGGACGTAGGAGGAACCGATCTTCCATGAAATTACGTAATCATTTTCCTTCATTCACAAAGTCAAAATGTTGTTGAGAGCGTCTTCATCTGTGTTAGTATGTAATGAAAATGTCACATTTCTGACCCAAAAATATTACTTTAAAACGATCAACAAAGGATTTTATTAGTTTAGATTCTAAGAATTTCTCGCCTTAGTCTATAAATTAGATAACCTAACACTAACTGCAAACAGGCACTCGGTAAATAAAGCGTGACATCAAGACACTGTACTTAATCTAATTCTTTCAGTAAAATCATTTAAGTGTAGACGATGAGAATTTATAAAATTTTCGCCAAGTTAGATTGGTTGTCTGCAAGACCTCCCTCGAAAACGGACTCTTAGTGCTGCAAACTAACTCCATATTTTTCGAAGGTGATCCCACCATGGCAACATATTGCACCCTATATTTTTTTTTTGGAAAAGAGTAACTCTTCAAGAGTTATAAACTGGCGGATGCCACCTGGAACATGTTGGCGAAATTTTTGATAGCCCTCCAAAGTAACTCACTACACTACGAATTTGGACGGACTTTCTTCCAAAAGGATTAATGGCATGGTCGCTATATCAGCTATAACTTCTGATGGAGTTAAGCTATCTTCACTTTTTTCATAGCATTGGGACAGAGGGAACTTTGATCTCATGATGAACCAAAGAATAAAAAAAATCCGCTTTTTGAAATTATGACAATTACAAGAAAAGTAACTTTTATTAAATTAAAATAAATCTAAATCTATTTAAAATTATGAAGTTATAGCCCTTGTTAATATTGCGGGTTGTAAGCTTCATTGCCACGGAACCAAATTTTGATCTGTAAACAACCTCCAAGAAGAGGAAAGCCCTTCTATTTGACGGAAACTTTTGTATAGTCTGTTCCACAAACTTTTCTGTGAAATCGCTCGCTTGTCATCCTAATCTATGCAAAACTTGATAAGTTTATTTTTGCAGCTTGTAAGGGAAGGCAGGGTGACATTGGCATACAAATTAGACAAAATTCTACAAATTTTTCCGCAAGCAGCGTTCCAGTTTTGTACCATAAAAGCTGTAGGTCATCATACTCCAGCCCATATCATATCAGAAGACATGTCAAGAAATCTAAAGCTAGTAGTGTAGAATGATCTGGTGTTGGTAATAAATAATTGCATGTTGGGTAATGGTTCTTCAGCTGTACTACTAACCAAGGTCTTCGACTTATTCTTTCGGTTGGAAAAATAAGTGCTTTCTGTCTCGTGAATGTTGTAATCCTAGGCACAGGTCAAGGCGGTCTATGGTGGAGGTAGCTATCACTAACCAACCTGGTTCTATCAACATGTACACAAAAATATTGCTTGTAGCAGAAAGGCGACAAGACCAGGTAATGCTCAACAAACTTCATTGTGTAGCCAATGGTGATCTGGTTGCAGTGGGAACACGGTATCATTGATAGAAAGGTTACTACGGTTCTAAGACAATTGCCAGCCGGACTATTGCCAAGCTGTCAATAGCCATCGGAACAATTGCCAGTGCCAGTGCCATGCCAACAATAGACTGTCGGACAACTTCCAGGCGGACATTTTTCATGCTTAATTCATTTATTTCTTATAAGAGATTATTCCTAATAAGTGCTCCTTTACAAATTACTTGTTTGGGTATCTGTAGTTTAAATAAGTGGTCCTAAGCAAAACCCTTGTTTAGAAATCTTAGTTGAGTTAGAATAAGTGTTATAAGAAATTGCTCATTTAGTCACTTTTCTGTCAAGCTTTTCTAAGTAAAATTCCTTGTTCGTGAGCCTAGGCAATACTTTTAGTCCTTCACGGGTTCCATCTAATGTATTTCAAACTTCCAGACTCCGGTAGTGAACATTTTTACGTATTTTCTACAGCCCTTTGCAATGATTTCTACCATTAAAAGTAAGCGTGGCAAAGATATCCTAGTTGATGTTTTGCAGTACATGTACCATCAAAATGGATACAATAGTGACAGCTCTGTAATTTACTGGGAGGTTGCAAAGAGGAAACAAACTTCGTGTAAAGCACCAGTACATAAAATCTAAATCCGAAAATTGCCAGTTGATAAAAACTATCAACGATCATAACCATGATGCATCTAAAAGTACAGTTGAGTGCTGCTGTAAAGCTAAAAGATGTTGCCTCGAATAATTCATCTACATTGTTCTACAACATCGTTAGTTGCAAGCGGTTTATCACCGTTGGATAGTTGCACGCGAGCTGAAGTAAAAAACGTCCAGCATCTAAGTAGAAATATTCTTTGATGGAGGCAGCAAACTTTCAGTGCTCCTGCAATTCTAGGGAAAGGGCAGGGTTCTGCATTCCACCTACTTTTCAACTTCTTTCTTTAGTTTGATTAAGGAGTTGAAGACCATAATCGCATTCTGATATTTGCCACTGAAGTAGGGTGTGAACATTTAAGGAGGTATAGAAATTAGGCCGTTGATGGAACCTTTAAGGTGTCACCAGCTATGTTTTGTCAGCTTTTCACCATCCATGTCCAAGGAGATAAGTGGAGTTTTCCTTGTACATACATTTGCCCTTCTTCCTAAGAAAACAGATGAAACTCATAAAATGTTTTACATAAAAATCCAAGACCTCCACAAACTATTTTGGGTTGGACTTTTGAAACAGGATCACCTGTCGAATTTTCTCTCGTATTTATTTGAGGTAAATTACATCGGAATCATGAGAGGACAAGCATGTGGAAATCGCAGAGGAGCTTACTCCATTATTTCCCAAACCATTTTTCATTTTTGGTAATTATTGAAACCTTAGGAAAAAGGGTCCACCATATTATCTACATTCATCCATGAAAGGCTTGGATCTTCTGAACATTGAAAGACACAAAAGAGTTTCTATGCGATAGTAAAATCGAACGTAAAAACGTCTGATCTATATCTGTGAAAGTCCATAACGAGAACATATCCCTCAATAGAGATGTCATGTACCTCAGATTACTGCCAGTGAATGCACTGATTGAAGAAAGTCCCAATCTAAAGGGTTCTTTCTTTCACGAACTCCTAAGTGTCTGTCAGTATGTTTGCTGATGATGGCTCGCCTCTGTCATGCGTCAAATTACAGTTTATGCACAAAATTAAGTCACTTTTACCTGAGGACAAAACTTTAGCTGTAACTGGATCAGATGCCATTATATTTGATGGTCACGCCATCATCCAAAGACTTCCAGGACCAAGTACCACAAAACAGTTACATTCAACAATATGGCATCTAATTTTCCTCGTCGTGCTATGTATGTCTGTGGCCAACATAATATTTGACAGGTATAATGAGGACAGCATAAAGGATATCACTAGACAGAAAAGAGTTCGCCATAAGTGTCAGAAATACCATGTGTAACTAGATCTACAAGTTCCAAAGAAGTGGACAGTATTTCTCAATAATGGGGAAAACAAGTTAAATCTAGCAAAGTGCTATATTGACTACATAAAAGAATATGCTGGATGTGTACTTGAGGATGATCAAGTGATCTACGCAAGTTGTGGTAGAGAGAGCATATAAAATAAACAAACAACAGTCGGTATTATTTCCTGCCGTAGGTTCACTTCAAGAAGCTGATTGGAGAATAATTATATACTCAGTTGTAGCTGGAGAAAATGGAGCTAAACAATTAGTAATCGACAGCTCTGACAAGGATGTTCTTGTATTGATTCTACATAATTCAGAGAGTATAAACGCAGAAAAATTGTCCTTTCTGTTAGGGCATACTGGGAAACATACATCACTCCCTAGATATATACCTGTGCATCTGTTGTATGAAAAACTTTCTCCAAATCCAATAAACAATATTTGACCAGTATAATGAATTACAGGCTGTGACACAGTGAGCTCCTTCCATGGCTTTGGAAAGGCAAACGTTCAAAATTATGATAGAAAAGGCTGGATTTCATCAGTCTCTCAAAAGCTTGGAACAACTCAACTTTTAAGCAAGCCTACTCCAGCTTTGTTGGAGCACTGTACGGAAAAATAGGCTGCAATTCTCTGAATATGTTACGCTGTGAGAGAAAGCTGCAAAGAAAACTGCCCCCAGGAAACTTCCTCTCACAGAAGACAGCTTCCACCAACATATGTTCCGTACCATTTATCAGATCAAGATGTGGCGACAAGCATCCGGTACAGACCTACAGATGTCTGATCCAGTCTTGTTTAGATATTACTGTGATATATCAAATTCGCCTTGTCCTGTAGTGATGTCTCAGTCACCGGCAGTACTGAGTTATTATATGATTTGATATGCCAATGCAAAGAAAACTCTTGCTATATCAACTGCGCATGTCTCACGAACATGTACTTCTGCATGTATAAGTGAAGCTAATCTGCCAGGTGACGCATCTAATTCTGGTAATTCCTGCACAAAGCCGCTTACACTACCTGCCTATTCTTTTGATGATCGTGACTCAGATTTAGAAGACTGGTTGTTTACTTAGATATTCATTTTCAAAAACAATGTACTGTTTGGTTAAACAGGACTAATTAACTTCTATCAGCTCTGAAAATGATCCTTTATATTAATCATGTGTGCTACGACTGTCATTTTTTTCAGAAACATTTCCAACAAAATGTGCTTGTTATTTTTGCTCTATATCAAATGATTTGACATTTCTAAAGGAAATTGTACCATTTATAACTTCACAAGTACGCCCAGCTGGATTCAATTTAATTCACATTAACATTTTATGTCCTCTTTAGTGAACATAATTTTTCGTGAAAATTTAGACATTTTAAACTTTGCCAATAAATTTTTTTTATCATTGCATTATAGTGTAGAGAATTATACTGATACACTATGAACATCTAGATTTCATGATGAAACCATTACTGATTAAAGAAAACAATAAATACACACAGTAGTGCTGTCAAATTATAATGATAGTGAAAATTTTGTTCTCCAAATATTTGTCTGACAATTTATTATTTTGCGTCTTTTAATGACCAGTTTGGGCTATGCATTCAAAATTTGTGCACACTTTACATACCATCAGATACCCGAATAGTCCCACGATATAGAAACAACATGCAGTCAGTCTAAAAGTTTCACTCACACACACACACACACACACACAAACCTTATATGTACAACATTCCGCCTATTCGATTTCTCTAATGTCGATATTCACATGTACTACAATATTTCTCACGTTCAAAGTCGCATTTACAGCTTAAATCTATGGCGGGATATTTATTAAATCGCATTTTCAAGTGTAACAAAGGCAGTTATCCCAATGTTTACTTCAGTAAATTGTAGCGTCGACCGGTTTGGGTGACGTCACAAAATCACATGTCCAATTTAGTCCCAAACTCGTCGCTAGAGCGGGACTGCCTCGTCATTACTATTTCGTAATTCCTCCTTTCCAATGGTATAAGTAATGTTCAGATACAATTCTATTAGAAGTCATAGCGACCATACATAGTAGGTACTCTACCCACTACGAGAGCTATGAAAAATTTCGTCAGCACTTTCCAGGGTGGCATGATGTCCGTCAGTTTCTGTCTAACTCCTGAAAAATTACTCTTTCCAAAAATATAGCGTGCAATTTGTGCCACTGATGGGACCACCTACTCGAAAAATATGCATCTTTTTGGGGTTTGTTTGCAGCAGTATCTGGGTGGCTGGATAAAATGGTTGGTGCCATCTTTACAAAATTGATTGAAATGCCTAATGTCTATTAATGGGTCTTCAGACAGCATTTCATTAACGTGGAAAAGCAAACACCTCCTCCTCTCATGACTACGTCATCCAAAATCGTGATTGATTGTTGTCCGTTTAGCCTACTATTCTGTCTGGTAGCGTCGTGAAATGATTCTCATTGACTAGATCCTAGTCGTAAAAAATTTAAAACTCGATAGCTGCTCTCGTGTTTTTGTTGGATTATAGGTACAAAGGAAACCCGTATCTTTGGAACGTGAAATCTAAAAATTATAGTGCCAGGAAAGAAAAACGTCATTACTCTACTCAAAAAGCTAAAGGAGAAGGACAAGTCAGCAACTGAGCAATGCATCATGAGGTAGTTCATTTCTTTTAATCAAAAGAGATGAACTACCTCATGATGCACTGCTCAGACCGCTTCCTCCCCTTTCTCTTCGGTTTTCGTATGTTATCTATACTAGGATAAGCTGAAGTTCTCCCTCTCAGTGTTAAATACTATCTTTTCAAAGGACCTTCGCAGACTAGATCGTCAGGTAACCGGAATTAATAATAATTGAAATAATGTGCGGCTGACTTCGATTTCACTCTTATTCGAATTAAATCGAAATCAAAGCCAATGGACGTTGTGTGTATTGAGGGTTTTGGAATGTCATCATAAAGAATCAGTCATTTGAACTTCTTTGATTTACATAACTACCGAAATCTTTGTAATTCCAATACTTCGAATAATGTATTTTATTTAACATCAATTCGTATCATATCTTAGTCTTTTAATAATCAGAATGTTATATTTCCATAGGAGTCACAGTCACGTAGATAATATATTCTTTCAGCTTAGTGGTTGCAAATCGAGTCATAGGCGCCATCTCTCAGATGTTATGTGAATTGCCAAACTTCATTCGGTAAAAATCTTTACAAAGCCTCCGATTACTTTCAAATCAGATAAGAACCGTAGTACTTGATTTTTTAAAATGAAAATATGAAATAATTTTTATTCATAAATTCTACGACACATAATTCATAATAGATTTTAGATATCGCTTACAATAGTTCACCACTAAATCTGCATAGTAAATGTAATAAGATTTTAAACAGGATTCACCCAATGGCTTTTGTGAAGCAGTTCCCTTTAATGCCTAGCTTATGTATACATATACATAAGCTACAACTTAACATCCCAGTGAGAACGTATGTGTTGCACTAGACGGAATGACGATGATTTTTTGTAATGAAAAATGTAGGTTACAATTTAAAAATAACCATTTTATAACCATAATGCTTGAGAAATAGAAGGCAACAAAGAAATGGTAAAAAACGATATTATGAGAATTAACGGTTAATCTTTTGTTAAACTTTACAAAAACGTTCAGTAGGTTAGTAACTTCAGTCTACTAAATTCAAGCTTGAATTATAATATGATTAACTGTTAAACTAGGCAGTGCTTTGTTTTTATCCTAGGCATTCATTTTAAGTAGTAAGTATTTGTGCCTTATCTCGCCAAATATGGGAAGTATGAAGTAAACTCCTTTTCTGTCTGTTTAAGGCAGGTAGTTATCTGTATTGTTTTTGTATTAGAATTTTGATGTTGAAACGCCTTTTTGTGCCAGATTGTCCCTCATTTTGACTTTTTTTTTTTCTTAAATTTAATGTTTAGTGTTAGAAATGGAAGCGGGAATGCGAGGTTAGACCTCTTCGTTGTAGCCTTAAAGTAGGAGAATACATCTGACTTTTCGAGTTTATAGTTCAAGAGTTACAGTACACTTGTGAATTATTATTATTTCAGCTACTAAAAATCAAGGAGGAATCCAACCCAGAGATGCAAACCCCGCTCTGTCTGACCACAGCACCCTGGTTAAGCAATTAATTATTCCTTCAAGGCATTGGCAAAACTATGATACAAATAAGGTAAATGACCGAAGTGCGACTATCCATTCGAAGAAACCGCTTTTTCCACTCGATTTAATTGGTGAAACAACAATACAATTAAATCTTTAAGCATACCATTCAAAAGATTGACGTTTCGTCAACAAAATGAGATAGATGAACCCGCCATACGAATTAAAATAAGCATATGAAGTCTTCGTAAAATATGTTTTTAAGGCTTTATTTTATTTCTGATCATTGCATGCCTGAAATGAATGTAACCTATAATGTTTGCGTGCTAGGAATGGCAAAAATTCATCACTGCCAATTTAGCGGAGCTTCACACATACGCCGATGCCTTTTCAAACTGTTTTTTATGAATTCTAGTTGTCATAGTAATACAATAATGATAAGATTACTCTAATATTTATGTACATATACTACAAATAAACACGCTAATTTCACTTTTTTCCACGGTTTTCTGTAAGTCTTATATACCCAATTTGGAGGGTAAACACATGCCAATTGGCGACAGCGATAAATGTGACATAAAATGCTTGATGAAATGTTAATTAATGATTGGAACAAGATATCATTAGTATTTGAAATTAATACATTCTCATTCTAAATATTCAAAATCGTCACTTAATCCTACATTGATTTCTTATAGTGTGAAAACAGACAAGTGGCTCTGGGGGCGAAGGCGATTGCGTCACACTACGGCGGTAATCCAGCAGTCAAACGTCTTTACATATCCAAAATGTAAATAATAAAGATATGTGAGCATTGTGATTATAACAAATGCATGAATAGCTGATAACAATCTGCATGAAAAACGCCAGGTTTCCCAGGTCGCAAGTTGAACACCATCATCGTTTAAGATTGTTGTAAGGAAAGTGTACCAGCATTTGGTACAAATAGTGTGCAGATTAAGCACAGGAAATCAGAAGTTTCTTTACACAGGTAACTCCACAAACATGGCGATGGCGTCAATCTTCTATACGTAAGGCGTTTTAAGTAAAAATTTAGAAAGCGTTATGAAGGTAATTTAGCAGCGCGTATGGCTAGACTTCCATTAACCTCTGTTTAATCGGAAATTATTTTGGTCTTAATTTCTTACTTGGGAGAAAACGATTATATATATATATATATATATATATATATATATATATATATATATATATATATATATATATATACTATATACTATATATATATATATATATATATAATATATATATATAATATATATATATATATATATATATAATATATATATATATATATCTAAGTCTCTTCGCTTTTGCGCAAAGACTTTTTTTGTTTCTCCTTACGACTGTCATTGTAAGTATTTCTGGTTCCTTCCATCTCCTTGTGATATCTTAGTAGAGTGGTTCTTCTTAACTAAAGGAGAGGATTCAAACAGATAAGTTGAACAGATATAACAACTTTATTCTGTAACTCCATACTAAGAGATGCAGATCGGTCGGGAGACCGATATGTTTGAATGCTGGCACGGAACTGCCATTCTAAAGCATCACGTCGATAGCGGAACATTAGCTATCTCAGCGATTTATATAAAAACATACGTAGTCCGCCGGCTCGGAAGTTACAAGTTTCCCGCGTAGGTTAACAGGTCAACCGCTTCCCATGGAAGTTGTTGTGCAAAGTTATCATTAATATAGAAAATGCTGACAATGTACAGAGCTAAACCAGGCTACTGCAGACAGCGCATAGCGTAATCTAGATCTGCATTGGTCACGTAGGACCCTCCTAATGCCATGACCTCAGGTCATGGGTTTTTATTTACAGATACTGTAATATGAAATAATGTATTTATTACATATATATATATATATATATATATATATATATATATATATATATATATATATATATATATAATATTAGGATTAAATGCTTGAATTCTTGAAAATGTCTTGTACTCTCTTAGCATGAAATATTTCAGAGTTGAAAGTTCAGAATTTTCATGTCTCCCCAAATCTGATCCCAGCCGTTCAAATGTCATCCATCTAAGCTATCTAAATCAGGAGAATAACTTTCAAAAGACCCCCTCTAAATATAATACAGCTTTGTGTAGATCAAAATTGACCTTCATATAACGCAAACTGCTGTTACAGAAGCATTACCTACTCAAGCAGGACTGACTGATTAACTGCTAATTATCATCTAAGTCATCAATAAATCATAATTAAGGCTAACTGGAAATGGTTAGCAAATATCAATAAAAAAAACCTGTCGAAAGTCGCACTGGCAATTGGAATTTTTAATCTTGAAGTAGTAATGCAATGCTTTACAAAAGACAACATACGAACTACATCCACCTAAATCGGTATGTGGGTGAAATGGTGTTGGGTCTCTCCTATTGGCCTCTGAAAAATGAGACTCAATGAATGGCAACAGTTACCCATTCATACCTTTCAAAATTAAAAACAAATTAACAAAATAATATCATGTAAAGTGTTACATTTGACAAGTAGTATACGTATGCTCCTCGAAGGAATGAAAATGTCCGTCTAGGTAAACAATCGATAAGGGTCAGCTTGATAACACGAGCGATATTTGGGTGTGTTCACTGGCGTCGAGAAATCGCCCGTGGTTCTTTTTATCCGTCTGATAATGCCACACATTTCTAGTTAAAACATTAGTTTTAACTATATCATAAAGCTTTAATTTGAAGATCACCCAAATACTTCTTATATTTATAAAAAGCCTAACTGGTGTCTTTTTACAGGCCAGCGAATAGGAAAGTAGAACAAAGTTGCCGCCGTTTCTCTATTAACGTTTTGCCGCTAACGATTGCCGACCGAATATTGGCGAGACCCGTCGGAAGTCTTCCCCTCTCAGAGGGAAATCACCAAGATTGGCATATGGGTCTAGTTTATACACTCATTTTTACTGCCACTCCGCGGTCGAACTCAAGTTTGTTATTATCATGAATATTTATTTGGTATATATTAAATTTTTTTTTTGTAAATTATGTTTTCTTCTTAAGGCGACGATGACGCTTTGAATCATCATTCTCTAAAAATACAATTCTATATATAGACTTTGCTGTAACGTGTAATCAATAAGAAATAATGTGAGATCCTATGTATCTTTGCTTGTTTGTGTGTAGTAAGAAGCGAACTTTAAGTTGTATTTATGTGGTATAAGTAAAATTAATCTTTTCTATGTCGTTATTTCCAAAGTGTTTCTTTTTCATAATTGAAAATGATCTTACCAAAGCTGTTATATATGTCATGGATTAATATTCGATTTTTTTTACGAGATGGGGAGAAATTAAACTGACAATAAAATTTATCTGATGTTACGATGAGTTTTCAAAGACTTAAATTCCACACGAACTCCTTCCATACGGTTCAACATCCAATTTCAGTCAAATGTAACGTTAATGTAGTTTCCACCCTTCTTGAAACAACACTCCCTTCTTCGTTTGCATTTCATCATCGACTGAACTTTCTCATTTGTCTTCCCTTACACTTGATGATTTATTTCATCTTGTTTTAATACAATCGCATTCATTAACTTCCTCCCTGCTGTAGGGAAAAGGTTACAGTCTTCTCCGTACATCTCTCCGAATCCTTCTTCCGTCCAGTACTTCAATATTACCTGAACTAAGTAAAGAAAATGATGTGATTTCCATTATGGCATCAATATAGATACTGGTTTATACCACATATATCACACCTATTCGCTTTACGGAAAAAAAAAATTATATTCACGTCCATTAAATAAGCTTTCTTTGATTTATTTTCCTCTGCATTACATGGCCATGTATTTCATATCACTGTGGCAGAAAAAACGATTAAATTTTTTGTAAGTGTTTTACTTTGTTGTTTTTAAATAACGGTTTTTTTACTTGATTACTTCTTTCATTAATTCTTATTATTGCTCAGCACACCTTATTTTTGCATTCACCTACTGAATAGTATACGTTTAAACGGATAAGCTTGTTTATTACCCAGATAATAAAATGTAGTTTTTTCTTTACTTTAACAAACACATTCCATGCTTATGCAGATGTAAGCTCTTATTCATGCCTGAGCAAAACAAATTTCATTATTTTATGCGTTTTACTGTATAATTATTTACTATTTTGAGATCTACATAAATTAATTTCAACTTTACTGCATACATTATTCATGTATGCTTTACTGATACATATAAAAGGTAATGTTCAACTTAACCCTATGTTCTATTCCAGGAATTCCCGTTTTTCCTCTGTCAAGATCATAACCCTCAAACTTCAGAATTGATTCATTCATGTACAGCTTCCTTTGACTAATTTCTGAACGAGAACAGAACTCGTATTATGACAAATCATACTTTAACATATTTTCCCTTTAATTTCAACATCGCTCTATGTTTTGCTGTCATTGATCTTTCACTATTAATGAAAGATCACATCCATTGCAATTGCTTGGACATTTTTATTATTTTTCTATTATTCTGTAGTTTTTTCCTTGAAAAAGAGAATATTACTATTACTACATTATTCTGGAGGCATAGTTCTTAGGTATATCTTTTTTAAGAAAAATAACATTCCAATACTGTATCAATTGAAAAGGTAGGTACAGAGCAAAAGCCATGATTGCGTTCGGTATCAATTCGATACTTTGTTTTTAACTCTAGGGATCTTTTTTTACTTACGTAAGCAACATGAGTCCTTACGTCGGACAAATCATGTTCTCAACGCCACAGAGTACTTTTTAATCGTAAATGGAAACTATTCTTAGCCCTTCTACTTTTATACACATCCTTATACGAGGGTAGGCAAACAAAATGCTAAAGTTGTAATATAATAATAGTAATAATTTTAGTCACGTTTGCAAAATTAAAGTGCTGTTTAGTAAGTTTGCAATTTGTATTATTTTCTAAAGGATTGGGTAAATGTGTCTTTATCAGAACCAGCCTTTTCTTAAATGCCTAACTTTATGACTGCAAAATTTTGCTAGATGTTAGTTCAGAAAGCTTCATTGCGTTAAATATATCATCTACCCTTCCGCTTTTAAAATGGACTCGCTAACCGGTAGCAAAGGCAACGGTAAGTTTTCGCTTAAGGATGTTATGGTCCTATTGAAAAAAATGGCTAGATAGGCTGAAAAAAGAAAAAGAAAATAGTAATCTCTTGTTTATTTTGGATGTGAAAATACTCTGAGTGCAAAGCTATTTTTGTGACCTGTGACGATGAAGCACATGGAAAGTTTTGTAATTAATCTAACCTGCAAAATTCAAACAGCATATATTATTAAAAAAACCGTTGGAAAAGTGAAGCAACACGCACTGTAAACCCAGGAAGAATCATCTGTAACAAATAAGTGAATTAGCGATCTAGCTACAAGAGTACCTAATGTAGCGCATTCCCACATTACTTAAGCCATTCTCTCCCAATATGAACCAAATCAGAATGAGCAATGATGATACAAATAAATGGGCACTAAATACAAGAAGTACAATTATTATTATTATTATTATTATTATTATTATTATTATTATTATTATTATTATGTTTTTAATAAAATATCTTGTTTATTTTTTTTTTTTTTTGTACCTCAACGCATATAACAACTTTACCATCGCAAAAACGAATAAAGCACACCGACAAGTCTGAGAATTTGAACACCTTGAAAAAACCGTTTTGAGACATCCAGTTTTTTTCCCCCTGGGAAATACTCTTTCCACGTTGAAGATCAGTCGAGACGCCTGAGAACATTTTGTGAACTGTTTACTATATCTGTATACATGAGTTATTTACTTGCGTTGATGGGTCCGTAGAGGAAACAGTTGATGAATCATATAAGACTTCTGTCACATTGATACCTGCATTCATAATCTAATCCTCGAAATTGATGTTTCTTATATATATATACATACATATGTATATGTATATATATATATATATATATATATATATATATATACATATACATATGTATGTATATATATATAATGAAACATCAATTTCGAGGATTAGATTATGAATGCAGGTATCATGTGACAGAAGTCTTAAATTATTCATCACACACATATATATATATATATATATATATATATATATATATATATATATAGATATATATATATATATATCGAGCTACAAATGTCCTTTATAACTAATTCGCTCTACCTCGGAATTGATATATTTTCATATATGTTTAACCAAAGAGGAATTTTTTAGTCGATAAGAGATTTGTCGGCTCCCGGGCGAAACCATCAAAGCCAAACAAATCCAGGTCCACAGTGAAGCTTTAACTCACGGTGGCAGTGTGGGTTAAAGCTTCACTGTCGTCCTGGATTTGTTTGGTTTCCATGGTTCGCGCCCGAGAGCCGACAAATCTCTTATCGACTAAAAAATTCCCCTTTGGTTAAAACATATGTGAACATATATTAATTCCGAGGTAGAGCGAATTAGATATTAAAGGACATTTGTAGCTCGATGTATGTAAATCACGGTAATGGTGATAATGACTCATATCTATTATATTATAATATATATAATATATATATATTATATATATATGATATATTATATATACTATAATTAATTATATATACACACATATATTACCAGCGAAGAGCGTCGCCCTCCTGGTATTTAATATCTTGGTATGCGTTAAGCCTGGGCATTAGGCGAACTGGTTACACTCAGTCTCTTCTCTCTCTCTCTCTCTCTCTCAACCTCTCTCTCTCTCTCTCTCTCTCAAAGCGATCACTGGCAAAAGCCCTCTCTCTCTCTCTCTCTCTCTCTCTCTCTCTCTCTCTCTCTTCTCTCTCTCTCTCTCCATTCCATGGGTCATCAAATTAGAGTCGGAGTTACAAAAAATATATACGTTTTATTCAAAGTAAAGCATTAGTTGAATAATTCAAGTTCTTACAAGAACATTAATAGAATGATAATAGTTCAAGTCTCACAGACAACTAACTCAGGTAACCCCCCGGTATTTAAATGTCTTAATCAGTAATTAGTCACACCAATTATCTCTTCTCCAAAATACAGTCCCCTAACTAGGACACTCGGTCCCTGGGACACTCGGCCCCCTCACTAGGACACTCAGCCCCTCACTAGAACCGCCTGTTTAAAAGACAGGAGAACACACTAGTGAGCACACACAATCATAAAGACAAAGTCAATAGATTAAATGAAATGGAACATCTTTACAAAATGTCAAACAGACAACAAGCCATCCCCTTTGGCTAAATCATGATAACTCACCCATTGCAGCCTGGAACGTTAACACTTTAACAATTATAACTTTCGCAGAGCTATCCCAGCATTCTGCCTTTTCTCCCGTAGCTGTCTCCCTAGTTCTGCCTAAAACTCGCCGTTATCAACGGACATAGTTCGTACACGTTCACACGAATTCACATCCTCGTCAACCGCCCCAATTAACTGGTCACAGCAAGTTTTCAAAGGCACCTTAAACAAGCCTTCACGAACTCATATACCCACAGAACGAACATTTGATCGCGTTAAATAAGCATCTTCGTATCACACCATCCCAGAAATGATTTATCAGCTTTCTCAGGTCGTCGCTTCGGACTCTGTCTCCAGGGAAGTTAAAAATGATCAGTCTGCATTTCACCTTACAATGGTACATTAAACATATTATTAATCATAGCCTCTTTGTATTACCTATATATATATATATATATACACATATATATATCTATATATATATATATATATATATATATATATATATATATATATATATATATATATATACTGGTTCAATTATTAAGCCCCTGTTACCTAGATAAACAATTAAACCTTCAGAAATGAAAGAAAAATGCGTCTCACCCTTATCAAAGACAAATGCGGGTTATTAAATATTATATTTTCTTAGCTTTTAATGGATTATTATTTGTGTATCGTCCATCTTAAATAGGTTACCATTAACGAGGGAGAAGACTATCCTTTTCACTCTCCAACACACACATACACAATCAGATATGCATAACAAGTGCAAGAAGCAGTTGAAAATAGGTCGGTTCCCTAAATGTATGACGAAAAATATATTTTACATACGGTGTTATACTACTTGAAAAGTACTTTTTCCTTTATTATATATTGTGTTTATTTATTTGTTTCATTTTAATTTTTCAAAATTTGGATTGAAAATTATATTCTGAAATGTCTAAAAATCTGACTTAGAATAGCTTCTGTACATCGTTTTCCAGATTGTTAAAGCTCCCACTTGGATAATATAAATTCTCAACTAACCTCACATTATGCATTACATCACATCAGAATGTAAAGTAGAAGTAAAATGAAAATTTCTTAACTGAGAGTTCAGCAGCAAGGCGTTAAGAGAAATATTTACTCTTTGAAGATATACTACAGCAATTATCCTAATCATAAAACTCATAAACATATCTCAAAGGCAAGTATAAAAATAAGCAATTATACTCATTATTTCCATGCGCAATGTTATATCTCATTATTTCCCCCAAAAATGCTAGAGATCAAACGTCAATGATAAGTAGGCATTAAAGAAAAATCTTCTTATGAATAGTATGCATACCTGACCTCGCACCTTTAAATGCTTTTGAAAATTCATTAAGAGCAGGTTTGTTCTTGTTTTTACCTTACCCTTGAGACTGAGAAGATGTTATCACGTTAGAGTCAGCTCTACATGATATTAGTCATTCTTTCTAATTTTGTGGTAGACGTACAGTACGGTATACACCTATTAAATCATTCCAATATAACAGACGAGAAAAAATAGATTTCTTGTCCACTTTGAAATTCTTTTAATTTCTAAGTTCCTTTCGAAATTACTTAGTATCGTAAAATACGTGAGTTAAAATTAAATAATTTAAATATATATTGATAGTATTGATAGTAATAGGCAAAGCTACAAGTGGTACAAGTACTAGAGATGAAAAATTATTTTCCTGAAAGCAGGTGAACTGTTACTTTACGATACGTTTTTCACTCTGTAGTATTTTGTAGTTTAATCCTAATCTAAATCAAGCCAGGTAAAACTGAGTTCTGGATTTTGCAGCAAATTGAAAGTCTCAGAAACTATTTTCGTCTCGGATAAAATTCATTAAGGAACTATGCTGCAAGTTGCGCAGCGAAGACCCTTTAGTAAGACCGTTATAGCGGAGGGGGAGATTAGTGAAAGTTTTCCCGAAAGAGACGGAAAACCGGTCGAATGATGAACACTGGCGACTTTGGAGCATTCCAGGAAAGTTTTGTGTGTGCGCGAGTGCGAGTGTGTGTGTGAGAGAGAGAGAGAGAGAGAGGGAGAGAGAGATAGACGTAAAATAGATTTGTTTTTCTGTTCTTACAATGAAAGATACATAAAATTACACGGGACAGACGTTGAGACATCGATTATGAGAGAGAGAGACGAGAGAGAGAGAGAGAGAGAGAGAGTATGAAGTAAGAATGTGTCTTTGGCTGATTATCACCTTACACATTTTTTTATCAAATCAAAGATGTGGTCAGGTGATACTCATACGAAGTACTGTTCATTTTTTTTCTTTCTCATTTAATCGATTTTTCCATTATTTTCATTTCGGTTTTCAAAGTTTATGTTTCCTCGTATTTTCATTCATTTTTATAATTAGTATTTGTATTTTTATCATTGTTATTGCTATTTCTATATGTTTTTTATCTATATTTATTTTAGTTTTTCTATTATTTCTATTTGAATTGTTACTATATTTTGGCTTTTATTTATATTTATTTTCATTAGTTCTTTCATTGTTATTATTATTATTTCTGTTTGTATCTCTTTCGTTTTATTCTTCTGCATTTATTTTTATTTCATTTGAGGTTTTTGTTTTATTTCTATTTTCATTTTTCTTTTACATTTCATATTATCAATATTATGTTACTACTATTATCATTCATATATTCTTCTTCTTCTTCTTCTTCTTATTATTATTATATTATTATTATTATTATTATTATTATTTTTTTTTTTTTTTTTTTTTTTTTTGAAGCTTATCATTTCTATATCTAATTCTGTTTGTAATCTTATTTGTTATTTGAATTACTATTTGTTATTTGTAGCTTTTGTTTTTAGTACTTTTATTTTTCTAATGCATTTTATATTGTTTGTTTATGGATAAATTTACTGATATTTTGATCAGTATTTTTAATAGTTTTCCTATTGCTTTTATCTAAATAATTTTTCCTTTAAAAGGGGCGAATACCCTTCAATAATTACTCATCTGATGTCTTGAAGAATAAACACTTCACTATTAAAGACAAGCCTTCATCTAACCCGCCTTTACTTTCTTGAATGATTAATTAGTTTAATATTGTGATAAAGCAATAATTTGGAGCTATTCTCTAGATATTGTTCACTTAGAAAGGAGTTACAATTTTTTTTTTTAGTTATAATGGTAATAATAACCTGTCACTGGAATGCATATGAGTTTTAGCGAAATGTTTATGAACCCGAGGTGAGATACGTTTCAGTTTCAACTAATTCTCGTTGTCAGGATAAAATGAGGTTTATGATTGAATCAATGGGCAAGCGTTTTCAAAAGCCAATCTTGCAGGTGATCTGAAAGAACTTTGATTTAAACCGAGATGCAATAGCGTTCTCGAATGCTTTTACCTGTCACATCTTAGTTTGCTGCCTTGAGCGAAGGGATGTTAGTACTCGCCTGGGCACACTTCTGTGTATTTATTCGTTTTTTTCTGAACATTCATCTGATAAGGAAATTCATTAGTAAATGTTGTTGTCTGGATGACCTGAATATTCTTTATCTTTTTGTGTTTCATATTTGGCAATGTTTATCGGCTTTATGGATTTCTTTACCTTGGGAATTCTTTTTTTTTACAATCGCTTCCGTTATAAAAAAATAATTAAAGTAAACAAATTGGATTCCATATTCACGTCTGAATTGTAGATTCCATTTTCAAGGATTTATTTTATACAGCATGTATTTTTTTTGTTCTTTTTCTCTATACGTGCTACAACATCGTAATTTACTTTGGTCTTACAGCGTATTAACAGAACAAATGTTATTTTTTATTCAAATATCAACGGTCTTACGACAAACTTTCAAGACCTAAGATAATATACTTACACGCATGACCTAATTTTCTCTACAGACTCATGTTGTAGAAAACAAATGAAATGAGTTCCTAATCCAAAGCTTTGATGAAAGCACTTGTAGTATTTGAAAGGCAAGAATCGCATGCAGGATGCGACTGTTTGCTGTAAAACATGGCTTTTGTTCAATAACGAATGTGACTGCCATGACATTTTGTTACAACCTGATGCATTCAACTTCGATTGCAACCACATAGAAAATGATGACTTTATATCTGGCTGGTTTTTGAACAATTTTCTTCAAAAATCCTTGACCAGTGAATATTATTTTCATATTTCATTATTAGGTGAATTCAGCTCCATGACAGGAACTAGTTTGACTCAGATGTTAATGATCATCATGGTAACACTATTTGAGAATTTTCTCATTATACGGACGAACTCGAGCAGTTACATGAGCTACTTATATTTTTGGTTACACAAAAAACTTAATTGAAAGACATGTCTGAAAAGCAAGTCTGTTCATTTATGGATTACCCGTAATCATTGTAATAATGCAATGCAGTCTCTGTCATTCAGTTTACCTGGTACATAAAAGAAGTAAAGTCCGTGGTTAATTGGGAAACTACTGAGCCTAGTTTTTCAACACTGAAGATGTCCTGAATCATTGCCAACACGAATTCTATCAAGAGACTAGATCGAATTCTGTCTGAAATTTAAGATCCTACGTCAAAATTTTTTATCTTTATCTGACTCTAGCACAGCTGCCAGCCATCACCCAGATTCGCTACTGGACAGAAAAAATGGTCATCAAAACCTAAGGTCAGTGAAGTCCTGTTTCAAACCGGACGTTTGCGTGGCGATGTCGTGTCCTTTTCAAATCCAAAACTTCACGTTTCCCGTGGCTCCCTCATCAGTTAAAGTCTAAGAATTAAGTTTATAAATTCATAGAAGGTTTATGAATTTCTCTACTTATAAAATTTCTAAATTTATACAAAATTTATCTTTAAATAAAATTTATGAATTTATCTACTTGCGGATTTACCATTTTTGTTTTGTTTTGGGGGTGGGGGGTGTGGGGGTGGCTAGTTGAAATTTACTTTGCTTTTATTTTCATCGTCTTTGTATTTTTATGCAATATCTAACCCTTTGCTCTGTAACAGCTTCCAAATCAAATTTATTTTCATTTGGCCTGCTTCAGAAATGATACTTATCAAACTCTACGACTTTATAATTTCATCAATATCAAAATCAAATTTACATCATCAAATAACTCAATAATTTAACAATTTCGTATTTCAAAATTATTATAAAAGTTGAATGTCCTTCCAAAGGAAAGTTAACGTAAGTTTTACCGAACCCCATATGTTCACAGGAAAAATGTTGCATGAACGGAGATATTACGGAAAAATGGGGAGCACTCCCAGAAAAAGGGGAGAAAGCAATTAGACCCGTGTCTAGTGACACTAAGAGTTTGATGCAAATATAAAAGGCAGAGCAATTTACGGCCTTTTGGGTAGGTTCTGGTGGAATGATCAACTCCCACTATAATGACCCTTCGCTCTTGATTGAATTTTTCCCTGCGCTTAATCGATGATAACAATAAAAAAATTAAATAAAATGTGACTTGCTTTTCGATCCATCTGTTTTGTTTCACAGTGTGTCATTTTCAACGCAGCCTCCCTTCGAATGAATTTGGGGGGAGGGGAATTTTATTCCAACCCCTTGACTCTTTTATATGCAGTTTTCTGCAACGTGTGTTCTCTATTTCCTCTTCCTCACTTTCTTTCTTTCTTTCCAACAGCTGGAGGATATGTTTGCACCAATTTTTCTTTGTTTTAGTTGTATGTCTGTAGCTTTTCCCCGAATTTATTCTTTTACTATTTTTCCCCAGTTTTTCAAGGATTTTCGTATCACATGTTTAAGTTAAGGCAGGGTCTCTGTATGCTGAAGAAAATGTCTAAAAAATATTGCCACTTTTCAATTGTTTTTGTTTTATTTTTAAGGTTTTGGTCTATGTTTCAGATCTGAAAAAGTAAACACACAAACATCCAGAGATAACAGCAAGTCTGATATTAGGTAATAATAATAATAATAATAATAATAATAATAATAATAATAATAATAATGTTTTCGATGATAATTACTATAGCGACAATCACCAACAACAATAATATAATAGTAATATATAACGAACAGCAAAAGCTATCTAATGACACAACTCCTGGAAAGGTGATCATTAGCGTTGAGGCCATGGCATAAAGGATCCTTGACAAGAAGGTAAGGCCTATGCCAGTGAGGTGATTGGCAAAGTTATCCTGCAACAAAATATCTTGAGAGAAGAGAAGAGAGAGAGAGAGATGAGAGAGAGAGAGAGAGAGAGAGAGAGAGAGAGAGAGAGAAAATTATCGTTTTGGAGTTTTTCCCTGATTGATCAGTAGGAGACCAGTCATTGAATAACTGAAAAACTCTAAGGAACAAACATCATAAAAGCGAAGCTTTTGGAAACACCCCTAAAATAAGCACACACACACACAGACGTTTGTAATAACCATAAAAATTTGGGGAGATAAGGAGGATATTAATCATCACGAACAAGATTCCGTTTCAAAAGAGCATTGCGGCCATTTTGTCTCTTGAGAATACTATTTCTATTGAACATTTATGAATTTCTTTCGATTAATAGTATTGCATAATTACAATCAATATGGTGTTTAAATAATTCATAGTTATTAAAGTATTTTATTTCAGTGTCACTGAAAAATAGTTTCGAGTGTGTTTAAGTATCACAGAACAATCTTAAAATTTCTTGCTTATTGCTCAATATAATTTCTGCCAGTAATTGTGGTCTTTTTCATTTTTTTATAGATCTGAACTTGACTGTCTTAGAATGATTTCCACTTCTAGAACCTTGTGACTTAGTGTTATGAACCGACAATGGTTCATCAGGTTCTTTAAATTTTAAAGCAAACGGGACAGGAAAAACTGGCAGTGAATGAGACCAACAATGAAGGAGGAAGGAACTTGACAAACAAAAGAAAAGGTACCTTAAACTAATTTATTATTTATAATACTATATATTATCTATAAATGAGTCAGTAGCTAAACTTATTAATCACTTTAAAATGAAAATAAAAGAAGTCAATACATAAATGTCAAACACTGACATTATAACTAAATGAATGAATCAGTAATACATGAGCAGCACAGTAAATAAATCCCACAAAACATAGGGGAATCATTACAATAAAGGATCAGGTAATCACATAACAAATATAGTCAGTCATCAATTAAACTTCACAAATACACACAAATGACTGAACAAAAACTTGAGCAGTGTAGTAAACATTAGAAATACTTATTAGTGATTATACAACAAAAATGAAACAAAAATGATACACTCTTAATTACACACTTCAATATAACTAGAACTTTTGTCTCAAAAATACTCTACGTCTTAATAACAAGAAATAAATACCAGAACCACAATAAGGTTACACAGAGGTGAGCTCACAAAACATCACACAGACGAAGTTGTCGTCGAGACAGCCATATGCTGCCATCTGAAACAAAGCCACTCCAACAGACGAGTCGAACTTCCAACATAGCCAACAGATGAACTCTGTCGTAGAGACACCCACGCGCTGCCATCAGGAACGAAGTCACTCCAACAGATGAGTCGAACTTCCAATGCAGCCAACAGACCAACTTTGTCATAGAGACACCCACACGCTGCCATCAGGAACGAAGTCACTCCAACACATGAGTCGAACTTCCAATGCAGCCAACAGAATAACTTTGTTATAGAGACACCCGCACGCTGCCATCAGGAACGACGAGTCGAACTTCTAATGCAGCCAACAGACGAACTTTGTCGTCATGACAGCCACATGCTGCCAACGGAGATGAAGCTACACCAACAGACAAGGAGATCCCCAAACCTCTTGTCGAGACCAACAGGTAGTAATACCTGCAGCTGCTCCATACTGACCCCTCGAAGTTGTGCTACTGACTGACTAAAATCAGACATTGTCCAGCAGAGGTCAATTCACTTTACCCCAAAGAGAAAGAAGAACAGGTTAATGGTTAACATGTAAACACTAAGGAACAAGCGGAATAAGATTGTTCCAACAAATTAAGCTGACACCTCCCTACCTCAAGTAAAAAAAATAATTTTTTTTTAAACTGCACCTCTCTTACTCTCTTCCGATGCTGCCACAAACCTGCCAGCCAAACAGTGCCGAATCCTGGCAAGGTCACCATTGTTATGAGCCGACAATGATTCATCAGGTTCTTTAAATTTTAAAGCAAACGGGACTGGAAAAACTGGCAGTGAATGAGACCAACAATGGAGGAAGGAACTCGACAAACAAAAGAAAAGGTACCTTAAACTAATTTATTATTTATAATAGTATACATTATCTTCAAATGAGTCAGTAGCTAAACTTATTAATCACTTTAAAATGAAAATGAAAGAAGTCAATACATAAATGTCAAACACTGACATTATAACTAAATGAACGAATCATTAATACATGAGCAGCACAGTAAATAAATCCCACAAAACATAGGGGAATCATTACAATAAAGGATCAGGTAATCACATAACAAATAGTCAGTCAATTAAACTTCACAAATACACACAAATGACTGAACAAAAACTTTAGTAGTGTAGTAAACATTAGAAATACTTATTAGTGATTATACAACAAAAATGATACACTCTGAATTACACACTTCAATATAACTAGAACTTTTGTCTCAAAAATACTCTACGTCTTAATAACAAGAAATAAATACCAGAACCATAATAAGGTTACACAGAGGTGAGCTCACAAAACATCACACAGACGAACTTGTCGTCGAGACAGCCATATGCTGCCATCTGAAACGAAGCCACTCCAACAGACGAGTCGAACTTCCAACATAGCCAACAGATGAACTCTGTCGTAGAGACACCCACGCGCTGCCATCAGGAAGGAAGTCGCTCCAACACATGAGTCGAACTTCCAATGCAGCCAACAGACTAACTTTGTTGTAAAGACACCCACACGCTGCCATCAGGAACGATGAGTCGAACTTCCAATGCAGCCAACAGATGAACTTTGTCGTCATGACAGCCACATGATGCCAACGGAGATGAAGCTACACCAACAGACAAGGAGATCCCCAACCTCTTGTCGAGACCAACAGGTAAGCAATACCTGCAGCTGCTCCAAACTGACCCCTTGAAGTTGTGCTACTGACTGACTAAAATCAGACATCATCCGGCAGACGTCAACTCAATTTACCCCAAAGAGAACGAAGAACAGGAATAAGATTGTTCCAACAAATTAACCTGACACTTAGCATTTCATTTTCATCAAATGACATGTATGAAATTGAAGAAACAATGAGAAATTCTTTATTTAATGTCGTATTTATTTGTTAAATGCATTTGCTTTCCCGGGAAAATTTCAGTTGAGATTTTCCGTTTAGCAGATTTGATAAAACCGGATTTTGGGTATATTACCAAGTGAGTTGGAAATTTAGGGTCTTTGATAAACATACAAAAAGAAGAAAATTGAAAAGAAAAAAAGGGGATTCCAAAACTGACGTGTATATATAATCGAATCTTTTAATGAACAGAAATTGTTCTTTTGCAAATGAACCATCTTGGTTTGACTATCTTTCCTATTAGTCTTAAAGAAACTGCCATTGGCAATTAAAATAATTTAAAACAGATGTGGCAAAAATGGTAATTCTTTTTACAGTATCGCCGCATCTTAGTTTTTAATCTTACGTTCGGCCCCACCATCCCAGTATTTGTCTATTTTTATCTAGACTGATGTACTGAATGACGAAAAGAAAATAATACAAAAATGACAAGAAGATACGAAAATAATACAAAATGACAAGAAGATACACACACATAAAACAAGAACTTTAAGTACAGGCATTTTGCACAGAATTGGGTAAACCATAACAATTACTGTGCTTCGTAGGTTTCGTATTGTTACATCTATATGATTTTCGAGGTATATTTCCCTAAGCTGTAGACTGTCCTTGACAGAATAGGGTAACCTATTAAGGGACTATGGGGTGTCTGTTTTACTCTGGGAGACATTCCACCATACCCTATTAATTCATCTTACTCGGTTTTGTAGAAATGGAATAAACAAAATTAAGAAAGGATGCAGGAGTAGTAATTTGTATATGCTCATTGAAAATAAAATCCTGATCTAGTAAAAATTAGTACATTCAAGCTTAAGAACAAAGTTGAGCATTTCGTACCTAATGAAAACAGGAAACCTTTAACTGGAGGCTTGTTCTGATTTGAATTTATCTATGTTATTTTCTTATAGAAATTTACTAATAATATGGCTATATCGTGTTCACGTTTTTGCCATTTATCAGCATACTTTTCTAGTTAAACTAAAGTTTACAGTGATAACAGATTACATTTATTTATGAAGATTTGTTTTAAAACTATTCTTTCCTGAAAAATAAGATTTGCCGTTATATTCGCACTTATTAAAATCTAATTGCAGATAAAATAATCCTTAAATTTTCTCAAAAGGCTTTTCATTTCACAATAAGCTATCTTTACTTGCAAAAACGAATATATGAGATGGGAGCTTACTACTTATAAGAAAAACTAACGATTGTATTCACACAAAAAACAAATATGTCATGATGAAAGAGAGTAGAGTAGAAGAGTAAACAATTCCCTTGATTTGCAATTCACTTGTATCTTTAAAGCTGACTTTACGGCAAAAGATTTCCATGTCCCCAGAAGCCCATAAAGAGGCAAAACATCCACTCCCTCGGGAGCCCGTTTAATAAACACTTATTAATCTCTGTTTCTGTGAATGAAGACGGAAGAGTTCCCGTAGACAAAAGGACGAGCGCATCTCTCAAAGTCCCATGGCATTAACGGCTTATATTCTCTTTTATTGTTTTCTTTTCCTTCAGAGAGGAAACTTGACTGATATGTTTATATCACTGGGTTTCCCTCGGCTCCTTCATACACTCCGAGATCATTCATCACTTACAATTTCGGGAGATTATCATATGAATGTTTCTGGAATTAAATTCTAGATTTATGCGCCGCAGAATGAATGATGTCTACCATTGTGTACCTTAAGGCAGAAGAAAAATTTGTTAAATAATGACGGAACATTTAGTTTTTTAGTAAATAGCCCCATCATTATTACATGAGATTACTACTGTTCTGTTGATTTTTTACAGCTAATACGATTAAAATTAGTCACAATAGGTTTATTATAAAGAACTAGCTACTACACACACGCACACACATACACACACAGATATATATATATATATATATATATATATATATATCATATATTATATATATGTGTGTGTGTGTGTGTGTGTGTGTGTGTGTATGTATATATAAATATATATATATATATATATATATATATATATATATATATATATATATATATATATATATATATATATATGTATATATGATATATATATGTATATATATATATATGATATATATATTATAGATATATATATATATATATCTATATATATATATATATATATCTATATATAGATATATATATACTATATATATATATATATATTATATATATATATATCTATATATATATATTATATATATATAGATATATATATATATATATACACATATACACACATATATA
>NC_087201.1:74155307-74170307 GCF_015104395.2 Macrobrachium nipponense
ATAGCAGCAACTGCCGGTACAAGAGTCAAATGATGGAATCGGCCTTAATAAAAGAGAGGCAGGTAATGAACATCTCAAAAGGAGCATGGATTTCGGACATGATCGACAACGTCTTCATTCAACCAACCCTTAAGAAGATTAAAGGAAGATTATCAGCAGGGGTGACTTAAAATGGCTTGTTTGTGGATGGACCTCTTGGTATAAATACCACCTTTTCTGTAAACTTTTCTCATTCATCTACCTGAAGAGAGAGACAGCAGTCTCTGAAATATAGTACTTTTTTCTCTATATTTTGGTGTTTTTATGGGCTCCTTTTATTAGATATCCTATATATAACAATATGGCTATAATTATTATCTATATATATATATATATATATATATATTAAATAACTATATATATATAATATATATTTATATATATATTATATATACCCCTATGAATATATTATATATATATGGTATATGCGTATCTATATATATTATATATATAACTATATATATATATTTATATATTATAATTATTATATAATATAATCTATTATATAATAGATATATATAAATATCTATATATATGTAATAGGTATATAATATTATTTATATATAATATATATTATAATATATTATATAATATATTATAATTATATATGGATATACAGAATATATAATATCCTATCCATATATATATATATATATATATATCTATATATAAACTACAATATATATATATATATATTATACTATTATATATATATTATATATATATTATTAATATATAAAACATATACTATATATATATATAATATATATAATAATATATAATATTATATATTTACTATACAATATAAATTATATATAAATAATCTATATATATATTACTATGTATATATATATTATATATATCTTATATATATATATATATATATATATATATATATGCATATATGTATAGATATATATATCTAATAAAAGGAGCCCATAAAAACACCAAAATATAGAGAAAAAAGTACTATATTTCAGAGACTGCTGTCTCTCTCTTCAGGTAGATGAATGAGAAAAGTTTACAGAAAAGGTGGTATTTATACCAAGAGGTCCATCCACAAACAAGCCATTTTAAGTCACCCCTGCTGATAATCTTCCTTTAATCTTCTTAAGGGTTGGTTGAATGAAGACGTTGTCGATCATGTCCGAAATCCATGCTCCTTTTGAGATGTTCATTACCTGCCTCTCTTTTATTAAGGCCGATTCCATCATTTGAAGGGAGCTTACTACTTATAAGAAAAACTAACGATTGTATTCACACAAAAACAAATATGTCATGATGAAAGAGAGTAGAGTAGAAGAGTAAACAATTCCCTTGATTTGCAATTCACTTGTATCCTTAAAGCTGACTTTACGGCAAAAGATTTCCATGTCCCCAGAAGCCCATAAAGAGGCAAAACATCCACTCCCTCGGGAGCCCGTTTAATAAACACTTATTAATCTCTGTTTCTGTGAATGAAGACGGAAGAGTTCCCGTAGACAAAAGGACGAGCGCATCTCTCAAAGTCCCATGGCATTAACGGCTTATATTCTCTTTTATTGTTTTCTTTTCCTTCAGAGAGGAAACTTGACTGATATGTTTATATCACTGGGTTTCCCTCGGCTCCTTCATACACTCCGAGATCATTCATCACTTACAATTTTCGGGAGGAGCTTATCATATGAATGTTTCTGGAATGAAATTCTAGATTATGCGCCGCAGAATGAATGATGTCTACCATTGTGTACCTTAAGGCAGAAGAAAAATTTGTAAAATAATGACGGAACATTTAGTTTTTTAGTAAATAGCCCCATCATTATTACATGAGATTACTACTGTTCTGTTGATTTTTTACAGCAAATACTATTAAAATTAGTCACAATAGGTTTATTATAAAGAACTAGCTCCTACACACACACACACACATACACACAGATATATATATATATATATATATATATATATATATATATATATATATATATATATATATATATATATATATATATATATATGTATAGTATATATACGTATATATATATATATATATATATATATATATATATATATATATATATATATATATATATATATATATATATATATATATATAGTATATATATATATATATATATATATATATATATATATATAATATATATATATATACATATACATATATATATATATATATATATATATATATATATATATATATATATAATATATATATACGTATATATATATATATATATATATATATATATATATATATATATATATATATATATCTGTGTGTGTATGTGTGTGTGTGTAGGAGCTAGTTCTTTATAATAAACCTATTGTGACTAATTTTAATAGTATTTGCTGTAAAAAATCAACAGAACAGTAGTAATCTCATGTAATAATGATGGGGCTATTTACTAAAAAACTAAATGTTCCGTCATTATTTTACAAATTTTTCTTCTGCCTTAAGGTACACAATGGTAGACATCATTCATTCTGCGGCGCATAAATCTAGAATTTCATTCCAGAAACATTCATATGATAATCTCCCCGAAATTGTAAGTGATGAATGATCTCGGAGTGTATGAAGGAGCCGAGGGAAACCCAGTGATATAAACATATCAGTCAAGTTTCCTCTCTGAAGGAAAAGAAAACAATAAAAGAGAATATAAGCCGTTAATGCCATGGGACTTTGAGAGATGCGCTCGTCCTTTTGTCTACGGGAACTCTTCCGTCTTCATTCACAAAACAGAGATTAATAAGTGTTTGTTTATTAAACGGGCTCCCGAGGGAGTGGATGTTTTGCCTCTTTATGGGCTTCTGGGGACATGGAAATCTTTTGCCGTAAAGTCAGCTTTAAGGATACAAGTGAATTGCAAATCAAGGGAATTGTTTACTCTTCTACTCTACTCTCTTTCATCATGACATATTTGTTTTTGTGTGAATACAATCGTTAGTTTTTCTTATAAGTAGTAAGCTCCCTTCTCATATATTCGTTTTTGCAAGTAAAGATAGCTTATTGTGAAATGAAAAGCCTTTTGAGAAAATTTAAGGATTATTTTATCTGCAATTAGATTTTAATATGTGCGAATATAACGGCAAATCTTATTTTTCAGGAAAGAATAGTTTTAAAACAAATCTTCATAAATAAATGTAATCTGTTATCACTGTAAACTTTAGTTTAACTAGAAAAGTATGCTGATAAATGCCAAAAACGTGAACACGATATAGCCATATTATTAGTAAATTTCTATAAAAAAATAACATAGATAACATAAATTCAAATCAGAACAAGCCTCCAGTTCAAGGTTTCCTGTTTTCATTAGGTACGGAATGCTCAACTTTGTTCTTAAGCTTGAATGTACTAATTTTTTCTAGATCAGGATTTTATTTTTAATGAGCATATACAAATTACTACTCCTGCATCCTTTCTTAATTTTGTTTATTCCATTTCTACAAAACCGAGTAAGATGAATTAATAAGGTATGGTGGAATGTCTCCCAGAGTAAAACAGACACCCCATAGTCCCTTAATAGGTTACCCTATTCTGTCAAGGACAGTCTACAGCTTAGGGAATATACCTCGAAAATCATATAGATGTAACAATACGAAACCTACGAAGCACAGTAATTGTTATGGTTTACCCAATTCTGTGCAAAATGCCTGTACTTAAAGTTCTTGTTTTATGTGTGTGTATCTTCTTGTCATTTTGTATTATTTTCGTATCTTCTTGTCATTTTGTATTATTTTCTTTTCGTCATTCAGTACATCAGTCTAGATAAAAATAGACAAATACTGTGGATGGGGCTGAATATAAGATTAAAAACTCAGATGCGGCAATACTGTAAGAAGAATTACCATTTTTGTACATCTGTTTTAAATTATTTTTAATTGCCAATGGCAGTTTCTTTAAGACTAATAGGAAAGATAGTCGCCAAAGATGGTTCATTTGCAAAAGAACAATTTCTGTTCATTAAAAGATTCGATTATATATACACGTCAGTTTTGGAATCCCCTTTTTTCTTTTCAATTTTCTTCTTTTTGTATGTTTATCAAAGCCCCTAAATTTCCAACTCACTTGATAATATACCCAAAATCCGGTTTTATCAAATCTGCTAAACGGAAAATCTCAACTGAAATTTTCCCGGGAAAGCAAATGCATTTAACAAATAAATACGACATTAAATAAAGAATTTCTCATTGTTTCTTCAATTTCATACATGTCATTTGATGAAAATGAAATGCTAAGTGTCAGGTTAATTTGTTGGAACAATCTTATTCCTGTTCTTCGTTCTCTTTGGGGTAAATTGAGTTGACGTCTGCCGGATGATGTCTGATTTTAGTCAGTCAGTAGCACAACTTCAAGGGGTCAGTTTGGAGCAGCTGCAGGTATTGCTTACCTGTTGGTCTCGACAAGAGGTTGGGAATCTCCTTGTCTGTTGGTGTAGCTTCATCTCCGTTGGCATCATGTGGCTGTCATGACGACAAAGTTCATCTGTTGGCTGCATTGGAAGTTCGACTCATCGTTCCTGATGGCAGCGTGTGGGTGTCTTTACAACAAAGTTAGTCTGTTGGCTGCATTGGAAGTTCGACTCATGTGTTGGAGCGACTTCCTTCCTGATGGCAGCGCGTGGGTGTCTCTACGACAGAGTTCATCTGTTGGCTATGTTGGAAGTTCGACTCGTCTGTTGGAGTGGCTTTGTTTCAGATGGCAGCATATGGCTGTCTCGACGACAACTTCGTCTGTGTGATGTTTTGTGAGCTCACCTCTGTGTAACCTTATTGTGGTTCTGGTATTTATTTCTTGTTATTAAGACGTAGAGTATTTTGAGACAAAAGTTCTAGTTATATTGAAGTGTGTAATTCAGAGTGTATAATTTTTGTTGTATAATCACTAATAAGTATTTCTAATGTTTATTACATTACTCAAGTTTTTGTTCAGTCATTTGTGTGTATTTGTGAAGTTTAATTGACTGACTATTTGTTATGTGATTACCTGATCCTTTATTGTAATGATTCCCCTATGTTTTGTGGGATTTATTTACTGTGCTGCTCATGTATTACTGATTCATTCATTTAGTTATAATGTCAGTTTTTGACATTTATATATTGACTTCTTTTATTTTCATTTTAAAGTGATTAATAAGTTTAGCTACTGACTCATTTATAGATAATATATAGTATTATAAATAATAAATTAGTTTAAGGTACCTTTTCTTTTGTTTGTCGAGTTCCTTCCTCCTTCATTGTTGGTCTCATTCACTGCCAGTTTTTCCAGTCCCGTTTGCTTTAAAATTTAAAGAACCTGATGAACCATTGTCGGTTCATAACACTAAGTCACAAGGTTCTAGAAGTGGAAATCATTCTAAGACAGTCAAGTTCAGATCTATAAAAAAATGAAAAAGACCACAATTACTGGCAGAAATTATATTGAGCAATAAGCAAGAAATTTTAAGATTGTTCTGTGATACTTAAACACACTCGAACTATTTTCAGTGACACTGAATAAAATACTTTAATAACTATGAATTATCTAAACATCCATATTGATTGTAATTATGCAATACTATTAATCGAAATTCATAAATGTTCAATAGAAATAGTATTTTCAAGAGACAAAATGGCCGCAATGCTCTTTTGAAACGGAATCTTGTTCGTGATGATTAATATCCTCCTTATCTCCCCAAATTTTTATGGTTATTACAAACGTCTGTGTGTGTGTGTGTGTGTGCTTATTTTAGGGTGTTTCCAAAAGCTTTTGTTTTTGTTTTTATGATGTTTGTTCCTTAGAGTTTTTCAGTTATTCAATGACTGGTCTCCTACTGATCAATCAGGGAAAAACTCCAAAACGATAATTTTCTCTCTCTCTCTCTCTCTCTCTCTCTCTCTCTCTCTCTCTCTCAAGATATTTCGTTGCAGGATAACTTTGCCAATCACCTCACTGGCATACCTTCTTGTCAAGGATCCTTTATGCCATGGCCTCAACGCTAATGATCACCTTTCCAGGAGTTGTGTCATTAGATAGCTTTTGCTGTTCGTTGAGATATATATATCTCCTTTTATTTTTAATATTACTTATATTATTGTTGTTGGTGATTGTCGCTATAGTAATTATCATCGAAAACATTATTATTATTATTATTATTATTATTATTATTATTATTATTATTATTATTATTATTATTATTATTATTATTATTACCTAATATCAGACGTGCTGTTATCTCTGGATGTTTGTGTGTTTACTTTTTCAGATCTGAAACATAGACCAAAACCTTAAAAATAAAACAAAAACAAATTGAAAAGTGGCAATATTTTTTAGACATTTTCTTCAGCATACAGAGACCCTGCCTTAACTTAAACATGTGATACGAAAATCCTTGAAAAACTGGGAAAAAAAAAATAGTAAAAGAATAAATTCGGGGAAAAGCTACAGACATACAACTAAAACAAAGAAAAATTGGTGCAAACATATCCTCCAGCTGTTGGAAAGAAAGAAAGAAAGTGAGGAAGAGGAAATAGAGAACACACGTTGCAGAAAACTGCATATAAAAGAGTCGAGGGGTTGGAATAAAATTCCCCTCCCCCCAAATTCATTCGAAGGGAGGCTGCGTTGAAAATGACACACTGTGAAACAAAACAGATGGATCGAAAAGCAAGTCACATTTTATTTAATTTTTTTATTGTTATCATCGATTAAGCGCAGGAAAAAATTCAATCAAGAACGAAGGGTCATTATAGTGGGAGTTGATCATTCCACCAGAACCTACCCAAAAGGCGTAAATTGCTCTGCCTTTTATATTTGCATCAAACTCTTAGTGTCACTAGACACGGGTCTAATTGCTTTCTCCCCTTTTTCTGGGAGTGCTCCCCATTTTTCCGTATATCTCCTCCGTTCATGCAACATTTTTCCTGTGAGCATATGGGGTTCGGTAAAAGTTACGTTAACTTTCCTTTGGAAGGACATTCAACTTTTATAATAATTTTGAAATACGAAATTGTTGAATTACTGAGTTATTGATTTGATGATGAAAAATTTGATTTTGATATTGATGAAATTATAAATCGTAGAATTTGATAAGTATAATTTCTGAAGCAGGAAAATGAAAATAAATTTGATTTGGAAGCTGTTACAGAACAAAGGGTAGATATTGCATAAAAATACAAAGACGATGAAAATAAAAGCAAAGTAAAATTTCAACTAGCCACCCCCATCCCACCACACAAAACAAAATGGTAAATCCGCAAGTAGATAAAATCATTGATTTAATTTAGATAATTTTGTATAAATTTAGAAATTTTATAAGTAGAGAAATTCATAAACCTTCTATGAAGTTATAAACTTAATTCTTAGACTTTAACTGATGAGGGAGCCACGAGAAACAAAACGTGAAGTTTTGGATTTGAAAATGTCACGACATCGCCACGCAAACGTCCGGTTTGAAACAGGACTTCACTGACCTTAGGTTTGATGACCATCTTTGCTGTCAGTAGCGAATCTGGGATGGCTGGCAGCTGTGCCAGGCAAAATGAAAATAAATTTGATTTGGAAGCTGTTACAGAACAAAGGGTTAGATATTGCATATACAAAGACGATGAAAATAAAAGCAAAGTAAAATTTCAACTAGCCACCCCCACCCCCCACCCACAAACAAAACAAAATGGTAAATCCGCAAGTAGATAAAATCATAAATTTTATTTAAAGATAAATTTTGTATAAATTTAGAAATTTTATAAGTAGAGAAATTCATAAACCTTCTATGAATTTATAAACTTAATCCTTAGACTTTAACTGATGAGGGAGCCACGAGAATCGTAAAGTTTTGGATTTTAAAATGACACGACATCGCCATCCAAACGTCCAGTTTGAAACAGGACTTCACTGACCTTAGGTTTGATGACCATCTTTGCTGTCAGCAGCGAATCTGGGATGGCTGGCAGCTGTGCTAGAGTCAGATAAAGATAGAACATTTTGACGTAGGATCTTAAATTTCAGACAGAATTCGATCTAGTCTCTTGATAGAATTCGTGTTGGCAATGATTCAGGACATCTTCAGTGTTGAAAAACTAGGCTCAGTAGTTTCCCAATTAACCACGGACTTTATTTCTTTTATGTACCAGGTAAACTGAATGACAGAGACTGCATTGCATTATTACAATGATTACGGGTAATCCATAAATGAACAGACTTGCTTTTCAGACATGTCTTTCAATTAAGTTTTTTGTGTAACCAAAAATATGAATAGCTCCTGTAACTGCTCGAGTTCGTCAGTATAATGAGAAAATTCTCAAATAGTGTTACCATGATGATCATTAACATCTGAGTCAAACTAGTTCCTGTCATGGAGCTGAATTCACCTAATAATGAAATATGAAAATAATATTCACTGGTCAAGGATTTTTGAAGAAAATTGTTCAAAAACCAGCCAGATATAAAGTCATCACTATTGGTGTTGCAATCGAAGTTGAATGCATCAGGTTGTAACAAAATGTCATGGCAGTCACATTCGTTATTGAACAAAAGCCATGTTTTACAGCAAACAGTCGCATCCTGCATGCGATTCTTGCCTTTCAAATACTACAAGTGCTTTCATCAAAGCTTTGGATTAGGAACTCATTTCATTTGTTTTCTATAACATGAGTTCTGTAGAGAAAATTAGGTCATGCGTGTAAGTATTATATCTCAGGTCTTGAAAGTTTGTCGTAAGACCGTTGATATTTGAATAAAAAATAACATTTGTTCTGTTAATACGCTGTAAGACCAAAGTAAATTACGATGTTGTAGCACGTATAGAGAAAAAAAATACATGCAGTATAAACTAAATCCTTGAAAATGGAATCTACAATTCAGACGTGAATATGGAATCCAATTTGTTTACTTTAATTATTTTTTTTATCGGAAGCGATGTAAAAAAAAAGAATTCCCAAGGTAAAGAAATCCATAAAGCCGATAAACATTGCCAAATCTGAAACACAAAAAGAGAAAGAATATTCAGGTCATCCAGTCAACAACATTTACTAATAAATTTCCTTATCAGATGAAAGTTCAGAAAAAAACGAATAAATACACAGAAAGAAGTGTGCCCAGGCGAGTACTAACATCCCTTCGCTCAAGGCAGCAAACTAAGATGTGACAGGTAAAAGCATTCGAGAACGCTATTGCATCTCTGTTTAAATCCACGTTCTTTCAGATCACCTGCAAGATTGGCTTTTGAAAAACGCTTGCCCATTGATTCAATCATAAACCTCATTTTATCCTGACAACGAGAATTAGTTGAAACTGAAACGTATCTCACCTCGGGTTCATAAACATTTCGCTAAAACTCATATGCATTCCAGTGACAGGTATTATTACCATTATAACTAAAAATTGTAACTCCTTTCTAAGTGAACAATATCTAGAGAATAGCTCCAAATTATTGCTTTATCACAATATTAAAACTAATTAATCATTCAAGAAAGTAAAGGCGGTTAGATGAAGGCTGTCTTTAATAGTGAAGTGTTTATTCTTCAAGACATAGATGAGTAATTATTGAAGGGTATTCGCCCCTTTTAAAGGAAAAATTATTTAGATAAAAGCAATAGGAAAACTATTAAAAATACTGATCAAAATATCAGTAAATTTATCCATAAACAAACAATATAAAATGCATTAGAAAAATAAAAGTACTAAAAACAAAAGCTAGAAATAACAAATAGTAATTCAAATAACAAATAAGATTACAAACAGAATTAGATATAAAAAGGTGATAAGCTTCAAAAAAAAAAATATATAGTATAAATAAATAAATAATAATAATAATAATAATAATAATAATAATAATAATAATAATAATAATAATAATAATAAAATGATAATAATAATAATAATAATAATAATAATAATAATAATAATAATAAGAAGAAGAAGAAGAATATATGAATGATAATAGTAGTAACAATAATATTGATAATATGAAATGTAAAAGAAAAAATGAAAATAGAAATAAAACAAAAACCTCAAATGAAAATAAAAATAAATGCAGAAGAATAAAACGAAAGAGATACAAACAGAAATAATAATAATAACAATGAAAAAACTAATGAAAATAATATAAATAAAAGCCAAAATATAGTAATTCAAATAGAAATAATAGAAAAACTAAAATAAATATAGATAAAAAACATATAGAAATAGCAATAACAATGATAAAAATACAAATACTAATTATAAAAATGAATAAAAATACGAGGAAACATAAACTTTGAAAACCGAAATGAAAATAATGAAAATCGATTAAATGAGAAAGAAAAAATGAACAGTACTTCGTATGAGTATCACCTGACCACATCTTTTGATTTGATAAAATGTGTAAGGTGATAATCAGCCAAAGACACATTCTTACTTCATACTCTCTCTCTCTCTCTCTCTCTCTCTCTCTCTCTCTCTCTCATAATCGATGTATCAACGTCTGCCCGTGTCATTTTATGTATCTTTCATTGTAAGAACAGAAAAACAAATCTATTTTACGTCTATCTCTCTCTCTCTCTCTCTCTCTCTCTCTCTCTCTCTCTCACACACACACACACACACACACACACACACTCGCCCTCGCGCACACAAAAAGCTTTACTGGAATGCTCCAAAGTCGCCAGTGTTCATCATTCGACCGGTTTTCCGTCTCTTTCGGGAAAACTTTCACTAATCTCCCCCTCCGCTATAACGGTCTTACTAAAGGGTCTTCGCTGCGCAACTTGCAGCATAGTTCCTTAATGAATTTTATCCGAGACGAAAATAGTTCTGAGACTTCCAATTTGCTGCAAAATCCAGAACTCAGTTTTACCTGTGCTGATTTAGATTAGGATTAAACTACAAAAATACTACAGAGTGAAAAAACGTATCGTAAAGTAACAGTTCACCTGCTTTCAGGAAAATAATTTTTCATCTCTAGTACCTGTACCACTTGTAGCTTTGCCTATTACTCTCAATACTATCAATTATATTAAATTATTTCAATTTTTAACTCACGTATTTTACGATACTAAGTAATTTCGAAAGGAACTTAGAAATTAAAAGAATTTCAAAGTGGACAAGAAATCTATTTTTTCTCGTCTGTTATATTGGAATGATTTAATAGGTGTATACCGTACTGTACGTCTACCAAATTAGAAAAGAATGACTAATATCATGTAGAGCTGACTCTAACGTGATAACATCTTTCAGTCTCAAGGGTAAGGTAAAAACAAGAACAAACCTGCTCTTAATGAATTTTCAAAAGCATTTAAAGGTGCGAGGTCAGGTATGCATACTATTCATAAGAAGATTTTTCTTTAATGCCTACTTATCATTGACGTTTGATCTCTAGCATTTTTGGGGGAAATAATGAGATATAACATTGCGCATGGAAATAATGAGTATAATTGCTTATTTTTATACTTGCCTTTGAGATATGTTATGAGTTTATGATTAGGATAATTGCTGTAGTATATCTTCAAAGAGTAAATATTCTCTTAACGCCTTGCTGCTGAACTCTCAGTTAAATTTTCATTTTACTTCTACTTTACATTCTGATGTGATGTAATGCATAATGTGAGGTTAGTTGAGAATTTATATTATCCAAGTGGGAGCTTTAACAATCTGGAAAACGATGTACAGAAGCTATTCTAAGTCAGATTTTTAGACATTTCAGAATATAATTTTCAATCCAAATTTTGAAAAATTAAAATGAAACAAATAAATAAACACAATATATAATAAAGGAAAAAGTACATTTTCAAGTAGTATAACACCGTATGTAAATATATTTTTTCGTCATACATTTAGGGAACCGACCTATTTTCAACTGCTTCTTGCACTTGTTATGCATATCTGATTGTGTATGTGTGTGTTGGAGAGTGAAAAGGATAGTCTTCTCCTCGTTAATGGTAACTACTTAAGATGGACTACACAAATAATAATCCATTAAAAGCTAAGAAAATTTAATATTTAATAACCCGCATTTGTCTTTGATAAGGGTGAGACATGCATTTTCTTTAATTTCTGAAGGTTTAATTGTTTATCTAGGTAACAGGGGCTTAATAATTGAACCAGTATATATATATATATATATATATATATATATATATATATATATATATATATATATATATATATATATATATATATGTAATACAAAAGAAGGCTATGATTAATAATATGTTTAATGTACCATTGTAAGGTGATGTGCAGACTGATCATTTTTAACTTCCCATGGAGACAGAGTCCGAAGCGACGACCTGAGAAAGCTGATAAATCATTTCTGGGATGGTGTGATACGAAGATGCTTATTTAAGCAGGTCAATGTTCGTTCTGTGGGTATGTGAGTTCGTGAAGGCTTGTTTAAGGTGCCTTTGAAAACTTGCTGTGACCAGTTAATTGGGGCGTTGACGAGGAGTGTGAATTCGTGTGAACGTGTACGAACTATGTCCGTTGATAACGGCGAGTTTTAGGCAGAACTAGGGAGACAGCTACGGGAGAAAAGGCAGCATGCTGGGATAGCTCTGCGAAAGTTATAATTGTTAAAGTGTTAACGTTCCAGGCTGCAATGGGTGAGTTATCATGATTTAGCCAAAGGGATGGCTTGTTGTCTGTTTGACATTTTGTAAAGATGTTCCATTTCATTTAATCTATTGACTTTGTCTTTATGATTGTGTGCTCACTAGTGTCTCCTGTCTTTTAAACAGGCGGTTCTAGTGAGGGGCTGAGTGTCCTAGTGAGGGGGCCGAGTGTCCCAGGGACCGAGTGTCCTAGTTAGGGGACTGTATTTTGGAGAAGAGATAATTGGTGTGACTAATTACTGATTAAGACATTTAAATACCGGGGGGTTACCTGAGTTAGTTGTCTGTGAGACTTGAACTATTATCATTCCATTAATGTTCTTGTAAGAACTTGAATTATTCATCTAATGCTTTACTTTGAATAAAACGTATATATTTTTTGTAACTCCGACTCTAATTTGATGACCTGATGGAATGGAGAGAGAGAGAGAGAGAGAGAGAGAGAGAGAGAGAGGGCTTTGCCAGTGATCGCTTTGAGAGAGAGAGAGAGAGAGAGAGAGAGAGGTTGAGAGAGAGAGAGAGAAGAGACTGAGTGTAACCAGTTCGCCTAATGCCCAGGCTTAACGCATACCAAGAGATTAAATACCAGGAGGGCGACGCTCTTCGCTGGTAATATAAATGTGTATATATATATATATATATATATATATATATATATATATATATATATATATATATATATATATATATATATGAGTCATATCACATTACCGTGATTCATACATCGAGCTACAAATGTCCTTTAATATCTAATTCGCTCTACCTCGGAATTAATATATGTTCATATATGTTTAACCAAAGGGGAATTTTTTAGTCGATAAGAGATTTGTCGGCTCTCGGGCGCGAACCGTGGAAACCAAACAAATCCAGGACGACAGTGAAGCTTTAACCCACACCGCTACCGTGAGTTAAAGCTTCACTGTGGACCTGGATTTGTTTGGCTTTGATGGTTTCGCCCGGGAGCCGACAAATCTCTTATCGACTAAAAAATTCCTCTTTGGTTAAACATATATGAAAATATATCAATCCGAGGTAGAGCGAATTAGTTATTAAATTAAAGGACATTTGTAGCTCGATATATATATATATATATATATATATATATATATATATATATATATGATACATATATATATATATATATATATATATATATATATATATATATATATATATATATATATACATATATGATGAATAATTTAAGACTTCTGTCACATTGATACCTGCATTCATAATAATCTAATCCTCAAAATTGATGTTTCATTATATATATATATCTATATCTATATATATATATATATATATATATACGTATGTATATGTATATATATATATATATATATATATATTATATATATATATATATAATATACATATACATATGTATGTATATATATAATAATGAAACATCAATTTCGAGGATGAGATTATGAATGCAGGTATCAATGTGACAGAAGTCTTAAACGATTCATCAACTGATTCCTCTACGGACCCATCAACGCAAGTAAATAACTCATGTATACAGATATAGTAAACAGTTCACAAAATGTTCTCATGCGTCTCGACTGATCTTCAACGTGGAAAGAATTTTTCCCAGGGGAAAAAACTGGATGTCTCAAAACGGTTTTTCAAGGTGCTCAATTTCTCAGACTTGTCGGTGTGCTTTATTCGTTTTTGCGACGGTAACGTTGTTATATGCGTTGAGGACCAAAAAATAAACAAGATATTTTATTAAAATATAATAATAATAATAATAATAATAATAATTGTACTTCTTGTATTTAGTGCCCATTTATTTGTATCATCATTGCTCATTCATATTTGGTTCATATTGGGAGAGAATGGCTTAAGTAATGTGGGAATGCGCTACATTAGGTACTCTTGTAGCTAGATCGTTAATTCAATTATTTGTTACAGATGATTCTTCCTGGGTTTACAGTGCGTGTTGCTTCACTTTTTCAAGGTTTTTTTTTTTTAAATAATATATGCTGTTTGAATGTTCCAGGTTACATTAATTACAAAACATTCCATGTGCTTCATCGTCACAGGTCACAAAAATAGCTTTGCACTCAGAGTATTTTCACATCCAAAATAAATAAGAGATTATTATTCTTTCTTTTTTTTCAGCCTATCTAGCCATTTTTCAATAGGACAATAACATCCTTAAGCGAAAACTTACCGTTGCGTTTGCTACCGGTTAGCGAGTCCATTTTAAAAGCGGAAGGGTAGATGATATATTTAACGCAATGAAGCTTTCTGAACTAACATCTAGCAAAATTTAGCAGTCATAAAGTTAGGCATTTTAGAAAAGGCTGGTTCTGATAAAGATACATTTACCCAATCCTTTAGAAAAAAAAAAAAATTACAAACTTACTAAACAGCACTTTAATTTTG
>NC_087201.1:74175307-74182807 GCF_015104395.2 Macrobrachium nipponense
ACTACTTAAAATGAATGACTAGGATAAAAACAAAGCAATGCCTAGTTTTACAATTAATCATATTATAATTCAGTGGCGCAAATTGCACGCTATATTTTTGGAAAGAGTAATTTTTCAGGAGTTAGACAGAAACTGACGGACATCATGCCACCCTGGAAAGTGCTGACGAAATTTTTCATAGCTCTCCATAGTACGAATTTTGACGGACTTTCTCGCAAAAGATTAGTGGGTTAGAGTACCTACTATGTATGGTCGCTATGACTTCTAATAGAATTGTATCTGAAACATACCTATACCACTGGAAAGGAGGAATTACGAAATAGTAATGACGAGGCAGTCCCGCTCTAGCTACGAGTTTGGGACTCAATTGGACATGTGATTTTGTGACGTTACCCAAACCGGTCGAAGCTACAATTTACTGAAGTAAACATTGGGATAACTGCCTTTGTTACACTTGAAAATGCGATTTAATAAATATCCCGCCATAGATTTAAGCTGTAAATGCGACTTTGAACGTGAGAAATATTGTAGTACATGTGAATAAAGACATAGAGAAAATCGAATAGGCGGAATGTTGTACATATGTATAAGGTTTGTGTGTGTGTGTGTGTGCGTGTGTGTGTGTGTGTGTGTGAAACTTTTAGACTGACTGCATGTTGTTTCTATATCGTGGGACTATTCAGGTATCTGATGGTATGTAAAGTGTGCACAAATTTTGAATGCATAGCCCAAACTGGTCATTAAAAGACGCAAAATAATAAATTGTCAAACAAATATTTGGAGAACAAAATTTTCACTATCATTATAATTTGACAGCACTACTGTGTGTATTTATTGTTTTCTTTAATCAGTAATGGTTTCATCATGAAATCTAGATTTTCATAGTGTATCAGTATAATTCTCTACACTATAATGCAATGATAAAAAAATTTCATTGAAATAGTTCAAAATTTCTAAATTTTCACGAAAAATTATGTTAACTAAAGATGACATAAAATGATAATGTGAATTAAATTGAATCCAGGTGGGCGTGCATGTGAAGTTATAAATGGTATAATTTCCTTTTGAAATATCAAATTCTTTGATATAGATAAAAAATAACAAAGACATTTTGTTGGAAATGTTTCCGAAGAAAAATCACAATCGTAGCACACGTGATCAATCCAAAGGATCCATTTTCAGGACTGATAAAAATTAATTAGGCCTGTTTAACCAAACAGTACATTGTTTTTGAAAATGAATATCTAAGAAAACAACCAGTCTTCTAAATCTGAGTCACGATCATCAAAAGAAAAGGCAGGTAATGTAAGCGGCTTTGTGCAGGAATTACCAGAATTAGATGCGTCACCTGGCAGATTAGCTTCACTTATACATGCAGAAGTACATGTTCGTGAGACATGTGCAGTTGATATAGCAAGAGTTTTCTTTGCATTGGCATATCAAATCATTTAATAACTCAGTACTGCCGGTGACTGAGACATCACTACAGGACAAGGCGAATTTGATATATCACAGTAATATCTAAACAAGACTGGATCAGACATCTGTAGGTCTGTACTGGATGCTTGTCGCCACATCTTGATCTGATAAATGGTACGGAACATATGTTGGTGGAAGCTGTCTTCTGTGAGAGGAAGTTTCCTGGGGGCAGTTTTCTTTGCAGCTTTCTGTCACAGCGTAACATATTCAGAGAATCGCAGCCTATTTTTCCGTACAGTGCTCCAACAAAGCTGGAGTAGGCTTGCTTAAAAGTTGAGTTGTTCCAAGCTTTTGAGAGACTGATGAAATCCAGCCTTTTCTATCATAATTTTGAACGTTTGCCTTTCCAAAGCCATGGAAGGAGCTCACTGTGTCACAGCCTGTAATTCTTTATACTGGTCAAATAATGTTTATTGGATTTGGAGAAAGTTTTTCATACAACAGATGCACAGGTATACTCTGAATTATGTAGAATCAATACTAGAACATCCTTGTCAGAGCTGTCGATTACTAATTGTTTAGCTCCATTTTCTCCAGCTACAACTGAGTATAGAATTATTCTCCAATCAGCTTCTTGAAGTGAACCTACGGCAGGAAATAATACCGACTGTTGTTTGTTTATTTTATATGCTCTCTCTACCACAACTTGCGTAGATCACTTGATCATCCTCAAGTACACATCCAGCATATTCTTTTATGTAGTCAATATAGCACTTTGCTAGATTTAACTTGTTTTCCCCATTACTGAGAAATACTGTCCACTTCTTTGGAACTTGCAGATCTAGTTACACATGGTATTTCTGACACTTATGGCCAACTCTTTTCTGTCTAGTGATATCCTTTATGCTGTCCTCATTATACCTGTCAAATACTATGTTGGGCACAGACTACATAGCACGACGAGGAAAATTAGATGCCAAATTGTTGAATGTAACTGTTGTGTGGCACTTGGTCTGGAAGTCTTTGGATGATGGTGTGACCATCAAATATAATGGCATCTGATCCAGTTACAGCTAAAGTTTTGTCCTCAGGTAAAAGTGACTTAATTTTGAGCATAATTTGACGCATGACAGAGCGAGCAATCATCAGCAAACATACTGACAGACACTTAGGATTTCGTGAAAGAAAGAACCCTTTGGATTGGGACTTTCTTCAATCAGTGCATTCACTGGCAGTAATCTGAGGTACATGAAATCTCTATTGAGGGATATGTTCTTGTTATGGACTTTCACAGATATAGATCAGACGTTTTTACGTTCGATTTTGCTATCGCATAGAAACTCTTTTGTGTCTTTCAATGTTAAGAAGATCCAAGCCTTTCATGGATGAATGTAGATAATATGGTGGACCCTTTTCCTTAGGTTCATATTCCAAATGAAAATCGGAAATAATGGAGTAGCTCCTCTGCGATTTCCACTGCTTCCTCTCATGATTCCGATGTAATTTACCTCAAAATACGAGAGAAATTCGACAGGGATATCGCCATCCTCTAAAAGTTCCTCAAAACCTGTAGGCACATCTCCAACTGGTAAAAAAGCAAGTGAAGAGCAACAACGTATCTTAAGACAAAATTCGTTATCATTGTGGTATCGAACCTTAAACCCCAAATCAACAGTTTTCCCGTAATTCGCTTGGCAGAAGTGGAAGGAACATCCACTCACATCAGTATCAGAAAAAGTACATTTAATTGCGTTAAGTGATCCTTTTTCAAAGTCACCCAAAATAGTTGCTGGATTTTGTAGCAGGAGGTCTTGGATTTTTATGTAAAACATTTTATGAGTTTCCTCTGTTTTCTTAGGAAGAAGGGCAAATGTACAAGGAAAACTCCACTTATCTCCTTGGACATGGATGGTGAAAAGCTGACAAAACATAGCTGGTGACACCTTAAAGGTTCCATCAACGGCCCAATTTCTATACCTCCTTAAATGTTCACACCCTACTTCAGTGGCAAATATCAGAATGCGATTATAGTCTTCAACTCCTTAATCATACTAAAGAAAGAAGTTGAAAACTAGGTGGAATGCAGAACCCTGCCCTTTCCCTAGGATTGCAGGAGCACTGAAAGTTTGCTGCCTCCATCAAAGAATATTTCTACTTAGATACTGGACGTTTTTTACTTCAGCTCGCGTGCAAGTATCCAACGGTGATAAACCGCTTGCAACTAACGATCTTGTAGAACAATGTAGATGAATTATTCGAGGCAACATCTTTTAGCTTTACAACAGCACTCAACTGTACTTTTAGATGCATCATGGTTATGATCGTTGATAGTTTTTATCAACTGGCAATTTTCGGCTTTAGATTTTGTGTACTGGTGCTTTACACGAAGTTTGTTTCCTCTTTGCAACCTCCCTGTAAATTACAGAGCTGTCACTATTGTATCCATTTTGATGGTACATGTACTACAAACCATCAACTAGGATATCTTTGCCACGCTTACTTTTAATGGTAGAAATCATTGCTAAGGGCTGTAGAAAATACATAAAAATGTTCACTACCGGAGTCTGGAAGTTTGAAATACATTAGATGGAACCCGTGAAGGACTAAAGTATTGCCTAGGCTCACGAACAAGAATTTTACTTAGAAACTCTTGACAGAATAGTGACTAAATGAGCAATTTTTTATAACACTTATTCTAACTCAACTAAGATATCTAAACAAGGATTTTGCTCAGGACCACTTATTTAAATTACAGATACCCAAACAAGTAATTTGTAAAGGAGCACTTATTAGTAATAATCTCTTATAAGAAATAAATTAATTAAGCATGAAAATTGTCCGCCTGGAAGTTGTCCGACTGTCTATTGTCGGCATGGCACTGGCACTGGCAATTGTTCTGATGGCTATTGACAGCTTGGCAATAGTCCGGCTGGCAATTGTCTTAGAACCGTAGTAACCTGCTTATCGATGATACCGTGTTCCCACTGCAACCAGATCACCATTGGCTATACAATGAAGTCTGTTGAGCATTACCTGGTCTTGTCGCCTTTCTGCTACAAGCAATATTTTTGTGTACATGTTGATAGAACCAGGTTGGTTAGTGATAGCTACCTCCACCATAGACTGCCTTGACCTGTGCCTAGGATTACAACGTTCACCAGACAGAAAGCACTTATTTTTCCAGCCGAAAGAATAAGTCGAAGACCCTGGTTAGTAGTACAGCTGAAGAACCATTACCCAACATGCAATTATTTATTACCAACACCAGAGCATTCTACACTACTAGCTTTAGATTTCTTGACATGTCTTCTGATATGATATGGGCTGGAGTATGATGACCTACAGCTTTTATGGTACAAAACTGGAACGCTGCTTGCGGAAAAATTTGTAGAATTTTGTCTAATTTGTATGCCAATGTCACCCTGCCTTCCCTTACAAGCTGCAAATAACTTATCAAGTTTTGACAGATTAGGATGACAAGCGAGCGATTTCACAGAAAAGTTTGTGGAACAGACTATACAAAAGTTTCCGTCAAATAGAAGGGCTTTCCTCTTCTTGGAGGTTGTTTACAGATCAAAATTTGGTTCAGTGGCAATGAAGCTTACAACCCGCAATATTAACAAGGGCTGTAACTTCATAATTTTAAATAGATTTAGATTTATATTCATTTAATAAAACAGTTACTTTTCTTGTAATTGTCATAATTTCAAAAACCGGATTTTTTTTTATTCTTTGGTCATCATGAGATCAAAGTTCCCTCTTTCCAATGCTATGAAAAACGTGAAGATAGCTCAACTCCATCAGAAGTTATAGCTGATATAGCGACCATGCCCACTAATCCTTTTGGAGGAAAGTCCGTCCAAATTCGTAGTGTAGAGTTACTTTGGAGGGCTTTCAAAAATTTCGCCAACATGTTCCAGGGTGGCATCCGCCAGTTTATAACTCTTGAAGAGTTACTCTTTCCAAAAATATAGGGTGCAATATGTGCCACTGGTGGAATCACCTTCGAAAAATATGGAGTTAGTTTGCAGCACTAAGAGTCCGTTTTCGAGGGATGTCTTGCAGACAACCAATCTAACTTGGAAAATTATAAATTCTCATCGTCTACACTTAAATGATTTTACTGAAAGAGTTAGATTAAGTACAATGTCTTGATGTCACAGCTTTATTTACCGATGTGCCTTTGCAGTTAGTGTTAGGTTATCTAATTTATAGACTAAGGCGAGAAATTTTTAGAATCTAAACTAATAAAATCCTTTGTTGATCGCTTAAAGGTAATATTTTGGGTAAGAAATGTCGTGACATTTTCATTACATACTAACAAGATGAAGACGCCCTCAACAACATTTTGACTTTGTGAATGAAGGAAAATGATTACGTAATTTCATGGAAGATCGGTTCCTCCTACGTCTCTTCTTCCTAGAATGGGACTCGGGACTCTCTCTCTCTCTCTCTCTCTCTCTCTCTCTCTCTCTCTCTCTCTCTCTCTCTCTTTTCAACGGCTAAAAACTTCAGAATCTTCTCAAAACTCCTCTGTGAGATTTATAGCGTTCAGCAAATAAATGGTTTTGGCTTTCGCTGGGTAGTCTGTCTCCCAATCACAGTGCCATTTGTTGAATTCATTTAGATTCGGTGAATCCAAGTTCAGGCGATTTGCATTTTACCTGTCCCGATTCTGAAAGACTTCAGAACGAAGTCAGAAAACTGGACCCGTTCCGTGTGAGAGGCGAGGACAGAAGTGTCTTTATTATAGAATATGTATAATTTCTGTTGCAGTTCCAGAATCATATAAGCAGTAGCCCAGGTCCTGTTTTGTCTAGACTAAAAACCTAATGAACTTGCAGGGATGCTCTGGTGATTCATACTTTGGCTTTAGGCCAAGAAAGGTATGGATGAAATAGCCTCACTCTATGATAGTCAATTTGTTCCTAAATGGATTCAGCCAAAAGATATTAGCAGGGGCTCTAAAGAGCTCAATAAAGGTCTGCAGTTTGTCCTTCATGAGATCCAACATTATTTATAAATTCAAGTACCCGAGACGTCCCGGCATTTATGTTGGATCTTGCCGTAGGTTTCTGCAGATGAGATATTGTAGCCAAATGGGATACAGTTTTAGAACGGGCCAGAAGCTGAGTAAAGCAAAATTTTCCAGTATAAAGAACCATGCCTCTATATGTAAAATCGAAGTTGATAAAAAGCATTTCTCTGTTATCGGCGGTGCAAGCCATAGTGATTACCTAACTACCCTTGAGTCCTTATACATCAAACGGCTTGTTCCTTCTTTGAACTCTAACGTTTCCGTTTCTCCTCTTTACCTCGCATAACTGAAGCCGTAGGTTGGTGTCAAGTCTTGGTTATTCGTTCTTCTCCTTCTTGAAGTGGTTTGGTGAGAACTGGGTCTTTTTTACTGTAATCCTTTGAAGTTATATTAATTTTTGTAAAAAAAAAAAAAATTCTTTTAACTTTATTTTAAAATGGTTTTGTAAATTTTAAAAATTCTTGTTATTTTTACAGACTAAAGATGCACAGTGAACATGTGCGAAACGTATCATGTGAATAAACTTTAGCCTATTTGATGTGTTTTGTGGACCCTGCTGTATGATTTTATATATCTTCACCTGGAATCCGTGTACATACACAGACACACACATAAATATAATATATATATATATATATATATATATATATATATATATATATATATATATATATATATATATATATATATATATATATATGTGTGTGTGTGTGTGTTAGTCATGTGTGTGTGGTGTGGATAAAGCAATTTCTGAATCATCGATATGTATACTAAATATAGTAAGGACAATTAAGTCCTTTAAAGGAAGTAGTGATGCTTATCAGCACTGCAATGTATTTATGTGGCGCATCCTAAAATTGTCTCCGCAGATATGCTTTAAAATTCAATAAGCTTCCACGACTCGGCACTTCTGCGGGTTTTATTGGTTTCATAACATCAACTCCGGTCATCTTCGATGAAGACCCCAGCTCTGCTATACCATCTTATAAACGAGATTTTTAGTCGTAAAGACGGGTAGGAGATGGTTCCTGAATGTCAAATCA
>NC_087201.1:74187807-74190307 GCF_015104395.2 Macrobrachium nipponense
TTTCTTCCGCACCATCTCAGCCACTTACCATTTTACTGCCTACCTCCTCCACTTTGGAAGAGGTAAGCCCACCAGTTAACCCCGGACTTGGTTCCGAGGGTGATTCAACAGAGGAATCCTTAACCTCCCCACGTCAAATCACTGCCAGAGAGGACTCTTCACCTGTGCCAGAGCACACTACCAGCCTTGGTGACTCCACAGATTCGCAACCTGTGGGGCCATCTCGGCCTTACCGTCCAGTGCCACAGAAGAGGTTCTGGAACAAGTTCTGCCGAGACTGTGGCCGCAATGGTCACATGTCTGACAACTATGGAGGGTGCGCAAATCACAATATTCCCGCCATCGCAATGGCAGTTACAAACCCTTCCTCCCTAGGACCCCCAGCTAAGGGCCCTATAACCGTCGCACCCCTCCAAAGCCATTATCAGCCAAGCCTCGTCAGAGCCTACGACGACTCTGGCGCTCAAATCTCCCTGATACGGGAAGATCGAATCCCCCGAGGGGCTAATATTGACAGACATCAACTAATCACAATTGAAGGCATCAATCATTTTAAACTGATCCTTCCGACCGTCCAATTGAGGGTCACCAGACCTCATTTTTCCAGAATTTGTACCCTTGCAGTTGCAAGCTACATTCCAGGAAGTTACGACCTCCTCCTAGGGCAAGACATGAAGTCTCCCTCACATTTCAAAAGCCTAGGGGTGGGGTCCTAGCCCCACAAAAAAATCACTCCAAAGCAAGGAGTCATCGAAATTCTACTTCCTCTAGGAAGTACGTCCACCAACAGTCTCCCCCGTTACCAAGGAGGGAGATTGACATTCACAGTTCCGTTGCAAAACCTGCAACGTAATAGGGCACTCTACTAATTGGCCTAGGTGCCCTAGCCGACTACCAGCAGCGGAACACTGTCCATTTTCCACAAGGCTTAGCCTTCAACAAGAGACAGGAGCCTCTGTCTCCCATTTCCCAGGGCACGCTGAGAGGTATTGCACCTCCGGTACCCGCCACAGGTCCAGTCGACCTCAACTCTCTGCCAGTGCCACTTGGCAGCACTAGGCAGTGCCAAGCTCGTCCAGCCTGGACGTTAGAGCACCACAGAACTTGACTTCTGCGCCTGGCCCCGAGCTAGTGCCGGCGCCTAACCTAATCAAGGATCCTCCTACAGGGAGATCCTCCAAACAATGGCATGGAGCTTACCGCAGCCCATGGCCAATCCAAGGTCCATGAGTCTTCTTCACCCTCACCACTGTCGCCCGAGGATGAACCTCCGGCAGACCTAACCTTCATACCTCCTCTGGAAAACCAGGAACTGCCCGACACGGAGTCAGCCTGGAGTTTTCCCTTTACGACGGCTGTCGCAGCAGTCGGAGTGAGGGCCTCCCCTGCAGTAGGTTCCACCTCTACGACGGTTGCTGCAGATACGAAGTAGGGTGTTCTCTGAAATCCCTCAGGCTACCACTGCCTCTGCTCCTGCCGGTGTTTCTCGCCTTTCCCCAGAGTCGTGCCTCCGTCTACTCTATGACTGGTATAGCCAGGTCCTGGAGGAATAAGAAGAAGAAAAAGAAGGGACGTAGCAAATCATTAACACACTAACCAAAGAGCCACATGCTCTCCTTGACACCTGTGCACGAGGTACAGTGTCGCATTCAATTGCAGAGTGATCCTGGCACCTACCCAGAGAAGGTAGCCAGCCTGATCTCTGCCAGTAGAACTAACCCTCTAACCCTTAGAAATGGTGATACTAACCCTCACTTAAATATAATTACCTCATTACATTTCCATCCTGGTAATGCACTAACCACTCATCATCCTCACGCACCATTACCTCACCTCATGTATTTTAACAATTCCTGCGACACATCACTGCTGTGCGTACCACACTCTGGAATGGTTGCGTCTTCATTTAACTATATTGAGTAGGTTAGGCTAATGATTTAGTACCAGGGCATTAGGTTAGTAGCAAGTAGAATTTTCAAGTAACCTTATCTAGGGGTAGAGTAGACTGTCGTCACAAGACAACCCGTAGGTAGGCCACTGTAGTTAGCTGTATCGCTGCTCAAAAAAAAAAAACTTCAAGTTGGAGTAGGAGAACTGGGTAGTCGAGACGATCAATTTATTTAAGCCAAGACCTTCACGCCCGAAAGGGAGTGAATGCCTTCTTAACAGGGGGAGCTGTGACGTTTATAGATCGTTCCGTCTACCCAGATATTAATTAATTAATTTGATTTGGAAAACGGCAGCCATTTCTTCCAAATATCAGCTGATTTTTAGGAAACGCGGGAACCAAAACCCGCCAGCCAGAGGTAGAGAGTTCCCCAGTTGGGGAATATAGTCTTTTGTCAGCTTTAGGGACGTATCTCGAAGGGAAGGATGTAGGCAGATTGGTACTTCTTAGACCTATATCTTAAGCTCTCTTTCCTGTGACCCCTCTGCTGGCTGTATGCTCTGTTTCCAGGATTTTGCCTTGCTCGTGGGGGTTAAGCTGACTTCCAACACC
>NC_087201.1:74192807-74201032 GCF_015104395.2 Macrobrachium nipponense
AGAAAAATATTGTATTTATTTTATTTAGATTTATTAAGACTGAGGGCTCGACGTGCATCGCTTGTATGGAAGATACAATATATACATATATATAAATATATATATATATATATATATATATATATAATATATATATATATATATATATATATATATATATATATATTTATATATATATATATATATATATATATATATATATATATATATATATATATATACAAGGCAAGGAAAGTAGCAAGATATGTAAATTCTAATGATAAAAGGAACTTTATGAAGGCCATGTATAGAAGGATTATTGAGTCAACTCTCTTCTGCGGAAATGAAATGAAGAAAGATAGAAGTTGGAGCAAAGAACCGCAGGAGGATATTGTGCAACAGTTGTGAATCCTTATCGGTTTAATCTGTTTAAGTATCTTAAGAAGACGGGTACAGAATCAAAGATTACACTGTATATGCTGGAGTGCAAACAAAATTTAACATGAACCTAATGACAATTACAAATTATTAGCAGCTGAAAACCATGACAGGGTGTAAGATTGTTATTTACAAGCCTTTTTTTTTAATAAGGACAGTTGACCTCACAGCTGGATTACCTCTTAATGGATAATTGGCTGGAATACCACTTAGTTGTCACATGAAGCAGTTTAACTACACCACTTTTAATTAAACCTGTTTTCTTCAGTTATATTCCAGAGCCTGCAATGCATAGTTTTTACTAAACTTCCTTATGTAAAGTATACTTTATTACATTTTATCCTATTATAATGTTAACATAAAGCAAACGTGTAAGGTTTTGTTAATTTAATTTAATTTAATTGAAAGATAGTTTTTCTCTAACAGAAACGAAACTTTTTCGTTATCCTACGCTTACTTTATGTAGTACTTTTTATTCTGTTCATTTCCTTGTTATAATACTTGAAAGTTAGTTTTGTCAGAAATTTAAAAGTTTTTTAAAAGTTACTACGAGACATTTCGAGTATAAATGTTTATTTTATGGTTTTCTGGTTTTATCACCGAAAAGTCTTCTTGATTTTGTTAAAGGCGTTTGCCTTTCCTATTGCAAAGGAAACAATTGTACCTCTTAGCTATACTCTAAACAGCATGTGTTTTAAAATTTCTCAACTAGGGTACTTTCATTCAAATTTCACGTATTCCTATTAGTTTGACAAACCCAAACAAATATTACGCATATTTTACGATATATATATCTATCTACTACATTATATATATATATATATATATATATATATATATATATATATATATATATATATCTATATTATATATATATATATATATATATATATGGCATATGATATAGCATATATATATATATATCAAAATAATATATATATATATATATATATATATATAGGTATATGAAAATATATATATATATATATATATATATGTATATATATAATATATATATATATACATATTATATTATTTATATATATATATATATATTATATTATATATATATATATTGTGTGTGTGTGTGTGTGTGTGTGTGTGTGTGTGTTTGTATACATAATGATATGTGCGTTTGCACAGGGCATGTTGATTATGTTGATTAAAGCGTGAATAAAAGTTGCAGTCTTCCTAAATGCAACTGCGCATCTGCATCGTTTTCATCTCAGGCTATACGTAAATAAGAAGTCAATAACGTGTACTTATATAAGGCACCATCCCTTTTGATATTCTGTCCAAAAGGAGATTGTGTCCACACACAACTCTGAAGGCTCAACGTAAGAAACGCCTGGCTAAGGCCAATTTGTGACGGTTCGACTTTCCCCTAATTTCACTTCCCTGTTACCTCGCTGTCGTCGCAGAAGATGTAAACAATAGAAGTCTCGGGGACCAGTGTCCAAAGGATCGCTCTGTGACTCGCCCCAGAGGAGTTTCAGATCACCTCTTTGCCCAGCGTAGCGAAGCCAATCCAGTTACTCTGGCTGAAAATGCAATCAAACGCACCTTTGGAGATGAGAGAGGAGTTGGAGGCGGAGGATGGAGTGTCGCCAAGACTCTCTCTCTTTTATTGAATTTATGACTTTCTGTTTTGTTCGTTGATTGGATGGTTGTCAGCGCTGGAAAAAGAAAATCAACCTCGGGTAAGTGCAGATCAAAGAGAGCAAAGCGAAAAACTCGGGTCTAAAATTCTGCACCTTCCTCAAAAAAAAAAATTAAAAAAAATAAAAGTAACAAATAAGAAACTGTAAAGGAGGAATTAGTAAAAAAAACTGTCAGTGCTCCACTTTGTAATTTCTTGGAAACAGATTAAAAGAAAGTCTTGATAATAATTCCAAAACTCTCGTTAAAAGTAAGATATCTTAAATTTCTTCAGTGATCAAAAAAATGTTCGTTGTTTGTCAAATAGCATGAAATGCTGGAGTTTTCTGTAAAACCCGAGACCTAAGATGAATCAGAATATAATGAAAATTTATCTTATTTATTCAACACCGTAGCAGACTCGTCGAATATCAGGTGAGGCCCCCAAATATCAATATCCTCATTGTTATTATCTGCGAGTATCCTACTTGCTGTTAATGAGAATAATGGCGTTTGATAATCGACTATGTTAATACTAATAATGTTTATTACTTATTCTTTACAAGAGATAAGACAGAAGAATTTTAAACTACCTTATCATGGTACAGATAAGAAGTATGAGATATAAAAAATATGAAAATCAATCGGGTATGACTTTTAACACAATCAATGCTTACTCCATCCAATTTTCCCTAATCTTATCATTCAGTACACACGTCCAACTGCTTAGGGAGAAATGGTTGTAGATTCATCAATTGTCGTTTTCTGGTCATTTTTGTGTTCTCCATTATCAACGACATCTGCTTTTGTTATTGCTTTCCATAATGGCAACACGTCTTCTCTCTCTCTCTCTCTCTCTCTCTCTCTCTTCTCTCTCTCTCTCTCTCGCTCACTTTCTACACCTTCTGTCCAGCATGCATAGTTCCCGAGGTATGAGTATTCCGCTAAAAATTATAATTTTCATTTGTTTTCCTCCTTTGGAGCCCATATTTCGAACATACTATTTTTATTTCGACTTACATTTCGACAAATATGTTGTTGATAAGTTTACTTTCTTTCGGAAGTTCGGAAATAACTTTTCATGTATCTCATATGCTTAATTTTTACAGACGTCACGTTCCACGTAAATTGCGTAGCTAAATAATCAGTTATTGTTTTCCTATAATAATTATAGTGTTATATATACACATTAGTTGTCGAACCCGCCTCTGCCTGGGGAAACTGTGAACGACAGTCGACCATTTACCATAGTAAGGAAGTATCACGTGGTGTGGTTTTGATCAATAAGTTTATCTAAAGCAATAATTCTAGACAGAATTATTAACCATAGGAAATAAAACCATTTTCAATATAGAAAACTCACGCTTTGCACTACAAAGGAATTCAAGGAGATGTAAGAAAAAATTTTTGTTTTCTAAGTGTGGCCCACCATTCCAAGTCACGTCACTCGGCCCGACAATATTATGTCAAATAAAATACAGGATGTGAAGTAATATTAAACATACTTTTGAAATACTCAAAAAATAAAAATTTAATGGTAAAAATAATAAGAGAAATTTTTTTCCGAATGAACTCACCACATACTCTACCGATAAATAGTGAGCAGTATAGTAGTGCACTCACAGTAGTGGTAAAATAACTTGGAGCGCCTCATTGGCATGATCGGTATGGTCTTGGCCTGCCACCTCGGTGGCCGCGAGTTCGATTCTCGGGCATTCCGTTGAGGTGTGAGAGATGTGTATTTTCTTGGTGATGAAGTTCACTTCTCGGACGTGGTTCGGAAGTCACTTAAAGTCGTTAGTCCCACGTGCTGAATAACCACTGGTTCCATGCAGCGCTAATATTCCTGTGTTGCTAGGAAAATATATATTTAATGAAATTACTAATACATTTTCGCAATATTTTCCTTAAAAATAGTAACATATAGACGAAGGAAGATACTTTACTTCTTAATTTTTTTTAAAATCAATAACGAAATCGCATCGGTCCTAAAATAGTTTTTTTTCGCGCCTTAAACACATAAAGACGGCATTTAAACTCCCGCCGATCAAGAGCCCCGTTACAGTGAACCGCGGACGCGATTTAAATGCCTTGATGGGGTTCCGAAGTCAGGTGTCCACTGGCTCATGCAAGTGAATGGTGGGGAGGAGTTTAAACACATTCGTTCGCCTGGGAAGAATTAAAGGTATTCATTCAAACTGTATCAAGCTATTTGATTCAACGAAGTTTAAATGGCTCTCTCCTTTTTAAAGCTAGAGGCGGTGTAGCCATTTGGTATTAAGTGATGATATTTTACTCGAATGTACTTTTAAGAATTTTTTCAAATATTCTAATTAGATTTTATAGTTGAAAACCAGTTTTTTAAAATTATGCTGGATTAAATATTCTGTACTAAATATTTGATGAAAATGTAACACATATGAGATATTTCATGTTTAATGTGGCTCCTGGCGTGAATTAGTTACATCATAAGAAATGTAATATCAAATCTCTCTCTCTCTCTCTCTCTCTCTCTCTCTCTCTTCTCTCTCTCTCTCTCGTGCGCACATGAGGGAATACTCACATAGGTTTCAGAATCATTATTTATTTCCATTTAAATCTGAACCCCACCCGAGGTATCAGGGTATTTAGAATGGCGAGAGAGCATAAAGTAGCTAAGAAGTAAATAAAATTCAGCTTAAAAAAAGCCTGCTAAAAGGTATTTCTCCCTACTACCATAAGTTCAGTGAGGGGACAGACACCCACTGTAGCTCTGTGGACTGTATGGAATCACACGAAATGATTGTTCATTATAATGTACAACAAACTTAGCAAAACATGGATGGTCTTCTTAATCTGTAAGGAGGAAGGAAGTCTAAGGTTAAGCTGTGCCATGTACACAAGGCATTTGCTCTGCAAAGCAAAATCGCAGCATGAGAATATGACCGCACACTGTGGAAGATAAAGAAAAATAGAATCAGAGGAAGCGATATGAAAAACAGGCTGTAACCTTATGTAGTAACATGTGACAGGAAATGGTATCTGGCCCTATGAATAAAAGGAAGGACAAGTTACAGACATACAATGTAATTTCATCCTCAAGGATATTGCTATTATTCAGATGAAGAAACCCATTCATATGAAACAAGCCCACAGGGGCCATTGACTTGAAATTCCAGCTTCCCAAGAATATGGTGCTCATTAGGAAGAAGTTAGACGAAGTAAAAGGAAATACAGAAAGAAGAGACCCCATCTATTATAAAATAAAAAATAGAGTAATAAATTAACAAATAGATAAAAATGTATTGAAATGCAAGGAGAATAGTATTAGGGTAGTTATGTAACTTTTGATGTTACAATTGCACGACTTCCTCTGAGAGGCTGTTCCGCAATCCAATGGTCTGAGGAATAAGGGACCTCTGGAACTGAGAGGTTCGAAGAGAGGCACATTTACTGTATGTTGGTGCTGCTGTTCAGTGAATCTGGTTGCTCTCGGATCAATTGTGAATGTGAAAGATCACTGCTGAAATACATCTTATGAAAAAGTGACAAACATAACTACTACTATTAGGATACAGAAACCTTCCACTACGAACCACTTTATCTAAAAGAGATAAATCTCTGGCAGAAACAAACATCCACACCGGAGAACAGTATTCTAGTAAAGGGAGTACAAATGACCTAAAACAGGTTGCACTGATTTCACCACTTATAAATATATGAGGCCTTACGAACAATATCTAACTTTCGTCTGGCATTTGCTGAAACTTTCTTTAAATGTTTCTCAAAAGTTAGATGTGAGTCAAAGGTTACAACTAGAATCTGTACGAGATCTGCTAATCAATAGTGTTTTCGTTTTAATGGAACTCAGCCTCATACCCAATCGACTACACCATTCCCTGATCCGGTCCATGTCCCGACTGAGGCTGAGGGCAGCTTCGTTTCTCAAGAGTGGAGACTCTACTACACCCACAAATGTTGCATCACATCAGCATACTGACAACCTTGTTTTTTCAATCCAACAACCATGTCGTCATTTGTATACACTGAAAAATATCAGTGGACCAAGAACGCTGCCCTGTGGAACTCCAGATACATTAGGTCTTGGTTCAGTCAAGATCCCCTCCACAGTAACTCGCTGCTGCCTACCTGTAAAGATATCTTGGAGTAATCCTAAAACATATCCACCCACGCCAAGATTTTGAAGCTTATAAATAAGTGCATTGTGATTTACTAAATGGAAAGCAGCACTAAAATCTATCGGAATTACTCTGTGCTTAAAACCCTTATTAAGGTTCCATTGCAAATGGAACGTCAAGTCTAAAGTGCATCGCAAGTACTTAGCTGCTTCCTATTACTATCAGCTAACAATCCTTTAGTTTCAACAAATTATATAGTGGCTTAAAAATAAGTTTATCAGCAACTTTGTAGAGCACAGGGAGAATAGAGATTGGCCTGTAGTTAAGGCAATCTGCAGATTTGCCACTCTTTGGAACAGGCACTTTATTACTAAACTCGTGCTCATCCGCAAAGATATAAAATTCTATAGAATCTACTAAACTCAGCAAACAACACGCTAGAAACGTTTGAAAAAAAACAAAGGGAAGAAACCATTAGGGCCTTCTCCACCCCAGCTATGAAGATTATCCAGAATTTTCTTAACATCCTTGGAGCGAAATGCAAATTTTGTAAGAAGAGGTTCAGGATGACATTTATCAGGGAGAGGAACATCCTCAGCTGATTGCATGCTTCAAAAGCTTGATGAAGTATTTCAGCCTTTTTCCTGGGGTCAGTAACCAACCTACCATCATCTGTTAATCGTAATGGAATGGGAGACGAGCAGGACCCAAAGATAGATGATGTCAATTTGGTTCACCACAGATGAGGCTGAGTAATTCCTTTAAGTTTCGTCTCCATGGAATGATTGTAATTTCTCTCGGCTGTGTGGTAAGCTCTATTCGAAGCAGGGCAAGACTCAACAAAAATGGTGTCATTTCCATTTGAACGTTTTTCATCTCCATGCATTCAATTTGGTCTACATGTCTCATCAAACCATGGCTGGTCATTTGTCCAAAATTTGATGACCCTTCTCTGGACATATCTAATTAAAAATAGCCATCAGTATTTCCTTTAACTTCTTCTTGGCATCAGGATCTAATATAGTATCTAGAATATTAAGTGCCTGACAAGTTTCAATAACGCGATCCTAATTGGCTCTGGATTTCAATCAGACCACTTTTCCAATAGCGGGATTAGGAATATGCTTATTGACAGATATGTCCATCTCAATGGCGCAATGATTAGAAGTGCCGATATATTCACAGACCTTGAACTTCGCAACAGATGGAACATCTGTGAATATGAGGTCTAACCTATTACCAGAAATGTGCGTCGGTTCCTCCTCAATTAGCTGGACAAAATCGGAGGATACACAGAACTCAAGAGCAGACCGGCCCTGTTAATCTGTGGAACCAACTGCCGATAACAGATTTCGATGAGGATTCAATATTTAACACAGCATTTTACTGAAATTTACTTCAACTTATGATTCAATATATATATATATATATATATATATAATATATATATATATATAGATATATATATATATATATATATATATATATATATATACATATTATATATATATGATATAAATATATATATATATATATATATATACATATATATTATACTATATATATATATATATATATATATATATATATATATATATAAAGAAATATACATATGTATATATTATATATATATATATATATATATATATATATAAATATATATATATATATATATATGATATAATAAATATATATAATGTATATATATAAAACGTACTCGTATGTTTCTTCTAAACTATATTGATTAAGTAAGAGAAATCATAAGGAAATAACTCAATGAACGATCTGAAACTCTCTGGCAACAAATAGCACAGAAAGACGTAAACATTCTATATAACAAAGTAGTTACAAAGTTTACGGGTAGCACCAGCCCTGTTTAACAGGGAAGGGGAAGGAAAGAGGATGGAAGAGGGAAAGGGAGGGAAGAGGGAAGGGGGGGAGGGAAGAGGGAAGGGGAGGGAAGGGGATGTGGAAGAAGAAGGGAGGGGCGGGGGAGATGAGGAGGAAGGGGGCGGGGGAGGGGAGGTGAGGGGGAGAGAAAAGGGGTTAGAA
>NC_087201.1:74201532-74229032 GCF_015104395.2 Macrobrachium nipponense
AGAGAAAAGGGGTTAGAAGCCCCAGAAGCCTCGGAATTCCCAAAAACCTTCAGGATTTTCAGTGTGCATTCAAACACACAAACAAGGCAGCATTAGTGTTATATACTACATGCAAACATTAAGCTACAAATGTTCAATATCCTAATGGTCTAGAACGTCAATTGATAGTCATTGGAGGGGGTATGCCTAGTGTTCGAGTCACTCAGGTACAAATCCTTTTATCACTTATAATTATCCTTTCGTGATATTTCCGAAGTAGCACGGATTGAATATTAAAACTGTATGTGTAGCTTAATATTTGTATATAAAATGTCACGGTGATGTGATAAACAATTCATATATATATATATATATATATCTATATATATATATATATATATATATATATATATATATATATATGATATATATATATATCTATATATGTATGTGTATATATATATATAGATATATATATATTTTTATATATATATATATATATATATACATACTACTTACCATCTGGGAATGGACACTGGGGTTCAGACATACTGCACATGGAGAGTGAAGGTGTGGGTAGGGGGGAAATGTAAAGATTACCGAAAACGACAGATATATCTAATCCATAGTTTTCGGGGTCACTGAGGAGAATAGTGGCACTCCTAATGCCCTAAAGTCTAAGTTCAGCCCAGATTGGAAGGGGGTGAGAAGAGGTTGAAATGTAAAAATAACAGAATTGACAGATATTAATGTCGCTGAGAAGAATATTGACCCTCTTGATGCCTTTTAAGTCCAAGTTCAGCCCCAATGGTGGGTGAGAAGCGGTGGGAAGGGGTGACAAATAAAAAGATTTAAAAACAACAGATATTAGTGTCTAATCCACAATTTTCGAGGTTGCTGAGATGAAAAGTGACACCCCTGATACCCTTCAAGTCCAATTTCAGCCCTGATAGGAAGGGGGGTAGGAAAGGAGTAACGTGTAAAAATAACTGAAAACAACAGATATTAGTATCTAACCCATAGTTTTTGAGGTTGCTGAGATGAAAGGTGATACTCCTGAAGCCCTTTAATCGAAGCTCAGCCCCAATATGAGGATGGCGCTGGGGGAGAGAGAAGCAACTATCTTAACAGGAATGAGAGAGTGAGTTTATTGGTTGTAATCCGAGATTTCCCGGGCAGCATCAGGTTGGTCAGCTGGTATATACATAATTGTAATCATTATTATAATTATAGGATGTCATGCATATACATGGCGATTTATTCTAAAATATACAGCGCACTCTAATATTTTAAAGCAGTTCCGCTATGAACTAGAATCCATTATGAAAACGGAAGCTTTTTTTCTCTACATAATAATGCTAAGAAGAAAATTCTTTCAGCGCTATACAGGCCGGACAATTTCCTGTCGCCAGCAGAGCATATAATAGACCAATCCTTCATGGGGATACCACAGACTTTTATATTTCGGTTACTCCTTATGTTTTCACCGAGCTCGCAAACGCCGTGCCACTGTCTGCGTCTTGACCATGGATGTCGCTTATCTTTTATCAGTTTAGGAATATTTTGTTTCATTTGTCTGTACCTATGGGTAATAAAGTCTGCTTCATGCAATATGTGCGCTCCCACACATGCATAACCCATAGAAGTGGCAAAGGCCAATGAACCTCTTCTCTAGATGCTTGATGAAAACAAAAACATTTTACCCTTTGATACCACCCTTCCTATGTGGGGAGGGGGGGGGGGACAAGGCATATGATATATACGTATATATATATATATATATATATATATATATATACTATATATATATATATATATAGAGAGAGGAGAGAGAGAGAGAGAGAGAGAGAGAGAGAGAGAGAGAGAGAGAGAGCGTCTTTATTGATTTCCTATTGAAAATCTTCCTAAACTAGGATTTCTTGAATTTTATTATTTTTGTTATGTAAATTTTTTGAGTCGTTTTATTTTTTTATTCATCGTACGCTCCCATTGTTGTTTAAAATGTATACATATTGAGTACCGTATTTTCATAGCATATCATTACTCTTCCTTAACGAAGTGCTAAGGGGAGGGGGGGATTAAGGCGGAAGGTATCGCGTTTGTCCTCCTAAAACAAGTCATTATCTGGAATTATTACTTTATTTCATATCCATTCTTTCGTAACAACCACAAACGCAAGAGAGCAATCATGAAACAATTGAAGTTCTCCCCATTAGAGTAAATTTTGCCGTAGGCCCTGTCAAGTTTCGTAGTTTTTTCGACTTTCTGGCGACAACCGTGAATCAGGCAACCGACTGTTAGTGCAGGGATAACGGTGGGAAAGAAGAAGACGAAGAGAAAAGACCGGTTTACTAAAGCAGGTGGAGGTGGTGTCGATAAAAGTTATTTTTGCTCGTGCCAATGGTATGTTAGCAACTCTGCTTTGGGGTAGAGTCAGAAAATGCAATTAAGCTTATGCCTACCTTCAACAAATTATGAGATGTGTGCACTAAAAGACTCCAAAGTTATAAAAGCTTTCTAAAGGCAGCCTTAAGCTAGATTTGAGAGTTTCACCACTTAGTCTCCACCCCCAATATGAACAATGCCTTTTGCACATATGTCACTCCTAAGGGGTCGGTTGCCTGATGCGCCTTTCCTTACAACATCAGGCATGGTTTATTATTTGGCAAAGGGGTTTTTACGACAGCATGCCCTTGCTGTCATCAACCACAGTTATTGGCGGTGGGCCTCGCCTTTGACTTAAAAGTCCACCTGCAAGGCAGCAGTTTCCACAGTTATTGGTGGTGGGTCTAGCCTTTTCCTAAAAAGTAAGACTGCAATGCAGCAGCCTGTCCTTTTAGTCGCCTTTTACGACAAGCAGGACCTACGGTGGTAGTATTCTTACACCCTTACCACAGGGTTGATATCCTGTGAATCTACAGACTGGCAACAATATTTTTATTCGTTTTTGGTAGACTTATACTGGGCAAAGGTTTGGGAGGCTTTGCAGAAACACAGAAAAAGGTATTGATATCTATATTTCCTGGGAAGTGATTGACTTTAGGTAACCTAGAGTTGTATCAGTACTCTGGTTGCTCTCTGCTGCAGTTACTACTCATAAGAATTGGTAAGGACATATACCAATAGAGTAAGTTATATATGAAATGTTGTCCTTGAAATATTCTCAAACATTTGAGGCTCAGATGTATTGAATAGGTAAGTATAAAGCAACCCTCGGAATCATAAGAATGAATTGTTTGATTGATTGATTAGTGCTATAAACTGGCGCTCCAACAGATTAATTGGGCCACTAAGCTTATTCATAAACTAAAATCCTCTAGAAGACAGAATAAACGCCTCCCTAACAGTAGTGATAGTTGTAGTGGTGGTAGAGACTTGTCTTTGAAACAGCTTTCTAATATTTGGGTTAAGTTAGTTAGTTTTTAAGGTATAGGCTTCGCCTTTGTACCGGCACCTCAGTTTTTTATAACATATAATATATTATTCCCTTGTTGCATCTCAATACTGTCTTCAATAAATAAAGGTTTTGCTTCACTTCTCACTTTTACATAGTGTGGATAAAATGTATGTAAAATCTATCTTCTGTATGTTCGCAAGAAGGTCACTTAATACTTCTTTATGTATGTATTTATAAAATATTTAAGAATTGTACATTTGTTCTTGCTCAGATTACTATCACAAACACACACACATATATATGCACATAAATATATATATATTATATATATATATATATATATATATATATATATATATATATATACATGTATCCCCTCACACACGATCTTCTCTTGTTTAGGATCTCGAGGAATTTGCTGAGTCAGCCGGCAACTCGGGCATCATACTTTTCACTCTGGGCAGCTACGCGAAGAGCCGAGACATATCCAGTAAGTACAAGGAGAACTATTGCGTGGATTTCCTATTCATAAACTGTCTGTATATATATATATATATATATATATATATATATATATATATATATATATATATATATTTATATATATATATATATTATATATATATATATGAATAACTTGATCACGAAGTATATAAAACGTGACGCTATGTATAAATAAAGGTTTTTGCCACGAAGGAAAAAATGAAAAAGCGAGATAGCCGAGTACTTTCGGTCTTGTTTTTTTTTTTTACAAACTTTGATAGTACTTAGACAGTACCTGGTACCTGTTAACCAGACTAGATGCAGTCACTCCTTGTTCTACTTAAGCCTATAGAACTATGACTTGCCTCTTCGTCCCATACAACTCTGTTGATTCCACTATCTCCTCCAGGTCATCCTAAAACACGGCTTTTCATGTCTCTGTGGTAATTTTGGAGCTCAGGAGGCTAAGTACCATGGGGTTCCAAGCCTTGGTTTCCCTGTAGCCTTCGACCAGAAAAGCAATGCGGTTCAGATGGTCAGTGCAGGACTAGGTCTAGCGATCAGATGGGAGGAGCTGACACAAGAGTTGCTCTTCACTTCAATCCAAACTGTTCTTAATGACCCATCATGAGTTTTGTGCATATTGGTTTTGCTTCCTATTGTCCTTTCTTTGTCTTTTACAAGTTATAAATTTTTTGTTTCATGGGCCTTCTCCTCTGACCTCTTCTCAAGTTGGTTCTCTGTTCCACTTAATCCTGTGAAAATTGGCACTGCAATCCTGAATAAGTTCGACAGATAGTTGCACTTTGGAACCAGCTAGACAATGCTTTTAGTCCTTTATTGGGAAATGCTATTTAAAAGGTCAATAAAACCTTGCTTATATCCACAATAATAATATATATCCGTCATTTAGTACTTTGGTCACATAGGTATTTCAATGAAAGACAGCTTATATAGAAAACACTGCCAAAAACCAGCCGAATACCTGCTGCTACCACTTGCTTCTCATGCAGATACACTTCCAGGATGAAGCAAGTGTCAGAAACTGCTCAGGATCAGAAAGAGACGGCATCCGAGAGAGCTATCTGGTGGATTGAGTATGCCATTTGCTACAACCCTCGCCACTGCTCTTACACCGAGTATGGGGGGAAGACGCTACATTTCTTCCAATACGTGATGGTGGACGTGGCAGCCTTCCTGGTGTTAACCCTCCTTGTGCTAGCGTCTTTCTCCTGTTATGTCTGCACATGTGCGTAGGATTATCTCCAGAGTTCGGAGAAGACAAACAAAGGAAAAGATCAAATAACAATTATTGTAGAAAATCAGAACATGAACCCTTTTCCTATAGAACAAGCCCACAAAAGGGGCCATTAGCTTGAAATTTAAGCTTCCAAAGAATATTAATGTTCATTCAAAGAAGCAACAGAAGGTAATAATGATAATAACAACAATAATAATAATAATAACAGTAACAATAATTATTATAATCATAATTATTATTATTATTTAGAAGACAATAAAATTAAATTAATTTAGAAAGTATAGTATGTAAGAAAAAACATTATAAAAACTAAACTCTCAACTTGAATATTTAGGGGTATACAGCTATAACAGTGAACTTCATACTTATCTGCTATGTGGCCTAAAGATATGGTATCTGACTTAATTAAGAGATTTTATATGCATATCTTAAGTAAATATTTTTCTGCATTTAGCTTGGTCAGCTTAAATTATGACTGTATAATCCAAAGTTTAATGAAGTATTTTTGAATTGCTTTCACTCACTATTTCCCCATAAGATAGGATAAGGTTTATGTGCTATTCACTTATAAGAAATGGCCTGAATTGTTTTCATAATACTTCTGTAGTTATGATTAAATATATAAAATCTTAATTTTCTAATTCGACCCCACAAAGAAAGTCTTTAGAATTAACTAAAATGACTCCCTCTTTTAATATATCAGCATTTGTCGCGGGACATAACTGTGTAACACACTTTATTATTGTCATATAATGAGGTTTTGCCCCTGCCAAAGGGCTCACCAGGTGGGTTTAGCCTTTCCAAATTAAGGAAATTGGGAAAGACAAGGCACCTACAACGCCCCTAACACCCAAAAGGTGGGCAGAACACTAGCTTCGATGACAGAGGCATTAACTTACCACGGTAGAGGTTACCTATGGCTCGAAACTGGTATACCCATGATAAATGGGTCCAATTGCTACCAATATCCTTAAGGAAACTTAGGCCAACATAAAAGGTGGGCAGGAAGCCCGCTTCAATGATGGAGGCATTAACTTACCATGGTAGAGGTTGACTATGGCTCGAAACTGGTATACCCATGCTAAGTGGGCCCTATGGCCACCAAATTCCTCAAGGAAACTTAGGCCAACATAAGAGGTGGGCAGAGAGCCAGCTTCGATGATGGAGGCATTAACTTACTGTGCTAGGGGTTGCCTATGGCTCGAAACTAGTATACCCATGCTAAGTGGGCCCAATTGCCACCAAATTCCTTAAGGAAACTTAGGCCAACATAAGAGGTGGGTAGAAAGCCAACTTCGATGACGGAGGCATTAACTTACCATGCTAGGGGTTTCCTTTGGCTCGAAACTAGTTTGCACACACTAAGTGGGCCCAATTGCCACCAGATTCCTTAAGGAAACTTAGGGTATCATATGAGATGGGCAGAAAGCCAGCTTCGATGACTGAGGCATTAACTTACCGTGCTAGAGGTTGCCTCTGGCTCAAAACTGACATTAACTTACCGAGCTAAAGGTTACCTATGGTTCGAAACTGGTATACCCATGCTAAGTGAACCAATTTCCACTAAATTCCATAAGGAAACTTAGGCCACCACACATTGTGTAGGAACAAATCACAGTTTTTTAAAATAAATTGTATTTTTTCTAACTGTACATACCTGAGGTCCTTTACACTAATACCCACCTCATGCAACCCCTCAATCTGCTCCCTGGGCCTAAAGCAAAAGGGAATGTTTTTACGTCCGGGGACTCCCGACTACCAGACAAGTGGTTAACTACCGAACCATCTTGTTTGAAAGTTCAGCAGCCGTGTCTACGCTTCGCCTTAATTAATTACTATTGTAAATTCCTATTGCAAAGGACCTCAGGCTTGTATAGTTAGGAAAAATACAGTTTACTTTCAAAATTTGTGATTGTTGACAACTGACTTGTTTTATGTTATGGCATGCATGACCTACAAAGTAAAAAAATGATAAAAGATTAATAAACAGGAAATGGTATAGTACATTTTATTATCCAAATGATCATGTCAGAAACACATATTAAAGATAAAAATAACCTCAGAAAACATGCATATTTGTATAGCTCCTCTCAGACCACTGACAGAAAAGTTGCTCTTTAAAATATGGCTTCCGCTTCCAATGATCAGAAGATATTTGTCTTTGTAGAGTCATTATTTCCTGCAAGGAAATAAACCCCATGGAGTGGTAGTGCCTTCCATGCGCCTCACGTGGCAGCTACACTCTAGGCATTACTTAGGTTCTTTGCAGTGTACCTTTGGCCCCTAGCTCCATCCCCTTTCATTCCTCCATTCACTTTCTCTTTCTTCCATCTTGATATTCACCCTCTCCTGACAATTGTTTCATAGTGCAACTGCTTTGACGTTTTCCCCCTGTTACGCCTTTTAACCTTTACTCTCAATTTCCGTTTCAGCGCTGAATGACCTCATAGATTCCAGCGTAGTCCTTTGGCCTAATTTCTAAATTCCGTTCAAGGAAATAGTGAAGTCCGTTCAAGGAAACAATGAAGTGACGTCACCATGAAGTTGAGGGGAAGAATTTAGATATTGTTTTGATGACTTTTGTGATCCTGTCTTTCATTTTAGAGATAACGATCAGGTCGATTCTTCAAGAAGCCGACGGCTCTTCCATTGCACGCTAATTCTATTGCTTATTCCTTATATGCTGAAGAATGCAAAGACCAGAGCATAGGAAGGACAACTTAAAGTTTTTAGCTTATTTTAACTAATTTTGAATAATCCTTGGGAATGAGTACCTATTCCTGTTGCTTTAGAACAAAAGTAACAGATAATAAAGAGATAAACTGGTGCCAAAGAGAAATAAGAAAGTCGTCATCTGCCCCGATCTGATCCTCTCTCTCTTCGGATTTTTTTTTTATAATATTGAAAATTCAACTAACTATATCTTCCAATAAGAATCACTGATAACTATATATATATATATATATATATATATATATATATTATATATATATATATGTGTATATATATAGATATATATATATATATATATATATATATATATATAGATATATATATATATATATATATATATAGTATACATATATATAGCCCAGTGTGATTGCATATGCTTTCTCTGGTTATTTTTGTATTTAGGAAAAACTACAGAAATCTTAGCCAGTCTCAAGAAACACTCAACTAGAGGTTAAATCCATATAAAAAAGGAGTAAAACATTAATTATAAACGTTGGTGGAAATATTACCTGATGACGCCATGTTATGAATGACTACAACCAAGACCACCGAGATGTGACGTCATGACGTGATGACGGCGACCCTGGTCACTCCGACTCTCCGAGGCTGGCACTGTTGCCAATTTGGTGTATTTTACAATAGATCTAGAGTGTTGACGTTCAATCTGGTGTAAGAAAAATACTCCTAGTGTATACTGTAAAAACCTAGAGTATAGTAATAATTTCTGGTGAAATGTCTAGTGTAGGCTATTATTCTAAATTTACTCTTAGCTACTATATAGGCTTTATCCTAGGAGCATTTTTTTTATTTAAAAAATCGCAGTAAAGTTAAAAGCCAAAACACTTAATTGGTATACTTGGGAGGGGCACCCCTGCCAGCAACTGTCAAACAAGATGGCTGTCAATTGAGCCAGCAGTGACCAGAATATTGGAACAGTGGCTAGAGTTAAAGACTCATTTTAGCGTGACTAGACTCAAGGAAAAAAATGCTACACTTCAGAAATATTGCATGACATATATTGTGATGAAAAGAACAGAGCTTATCTGCTCTTCTTGCATCCTATTTTATCTGAGATTCAAACAAAACTGCTCAGTGACTTGAATCTTCTCATCAAATCAATTTCATCAAAAGTGGTGCTACCAGCTTCACAAGTGGATCCCCTGACAGCCAACATAGAAAAATACCTTGACCCTGATCCCTACTTAGGATATCGACTTGAAAAAAAGATTAGAGATTTGAAGAGTACCAATGAAATCACTGACGATCAGGAGAGAAACATGAGGTTAAAGTGTAATGTAAAAGGTTTTTGCTGAAATTGTTAGCACAACTGAAACAAAGACTGCCTGGTAATATAAGTATATTGAAAACTGCATCACTACAATCAGTGGAAAACAGTTTGAAACCTATTAAAGATTCCATTGTCGGCTTAATGGAGTGTATGGGTGAACCTGGAAGTGTTATTGAAGCAGCTGAAATTCAGTTCAAAAGATTAATCTAGTATATTGGAGTAATAAAGATAACACAGTCAAATTCTGGGATGAAGTATAAAGATGGGTATGGAGGAAACCTATTCCAAGAAATAAGTGAATTTTCCATGAAGATTCTGGTGTTGCCTCATTTGAATGCGGATGTAGAACCAATCTTCAGTCAACTGAATACAACAAAATCAAAGCTTCGCAACAAAATGTCTACCAAAACTGTTGATGCTACACTTCACATTAAATACGAACTAAAACGGCGCGGAAAGTGCTGCAGAGATTACATCTACCCACCTGAAGTTCTCAAAAAGATAGGATATTTGGCATCCTATCAGAAGGGCCAAGTACAAAGTACAGATACCACAAATCAGTCTGCAATACCGTCTTGTTCTTATGAAGTCTGTGAAGATGCAGTAGATCTACCAGAGATTGCAATAAGTGAGAGTGACAGCGACTGGCAGTGAGACGTCAAATTCAATTATTCTAGCAATCCTTTAACTTCATTTGAGAATTTTTTTTAATTGATTTTGAATTATATTAACTAAATGAATACTTACCATCTATTTGCATTAGTTATTTTTTCTTTACTTAATATGAAAACTACAATTTTGGTTTCATATTAATTTACTCACTAGTAATGAATGATTTTATTTACAGAATTCACACTTTGTTTTTGAGAAGTCTCTCAGTATTTTTAAGTTTAATTAAAAGGCAATACATTAATTATGTTCTTCATTTCAAATATATTGATCAACAAATCAATATTTTGTTTTTCATTAGAATTACCAACATTATGAAAGATTTTATGGAAAGGAATGGGAACTGGTGTATATTCTAGAGTACCAGGGAAAAATCTAGTGTAAATCTAGCGGACATCGACAAACAATCTGATGCAGTATTGACGAAGTGCGGAATTTTCGTCTGCTATGCAGAATAAAATGTCTACGGGGCAGCTATCCAAGTTTGTATGCCGATGCGGATTCTACATCTGCATTTTCAGCAGCAATTTCTTCATGGCGCATTCATGTAAATTTATCATATTCAAATTGCAATATTTTTTTTTACTTTTAAGCAATTTCTTATTGGAATACAATATTATAAAAGATAAGACTTATCAGAATATGACGGTGATATCATTAATGTACATAAATCTGTTAATATATTATAAAATTATTTCCTATATGATTTAATGAGTTATATAGTGATACATAAATGCTGTTATGCTTCTTACAAACTTATCTGTAAATATATCTGCGACAAATAAGAAAGGAAAAAATAATGCTTCTCATATATATATATATATATATATATATATATATATATATATATATATATATATATATATATATATATATACTATATAGGTATATGTATGTGTATATATATATATATATATATATATATATATATATATATATATATATATATATATATATATATATATATATATACGTACATATACATACATGTATATATATGTATGTGTGTATATATACATATATATATATATATATATATATATATATATATATATATATATATATATGTTTATTTATATATATATATATATATATATATATATATATATATATATATATGTTTATATGTATATATATATATATATATATATATATATATATATATATATATATATATTTATATATATATATATATATATATATATATATATATATATATATATATATATATATATAAATGTAGATCGGGTGACAAGGAGACAACCAGTTGACAGGAAAAGATTCATTTATTTGCCAACGCGTTTCGTAACAAAAGCTTGTTACATCATCAGGGCTGAAATGAATTGGACAGACGAGTTAAGATACATGTCACGTAATGACTGTGGTTAATCAAAGGTATGTTTACTTTTGTTCTGTTACTGAATTGGGACTGAATTTAGACTCAGGTCGCTGAACTGCATTCATTCAAAATAATTCTTATTATTTCTATGTTCTCAAATAATAAGATAATTGTGAATTGTATATTTGCATTCCATTTTAATGTGTTACAAGGAGTCTCAAATATTTCCGACATTCAGAAAGCTTCCTGCATATTATATTAAACATATACGCAACGTCTTACTAAGGTTGCGTTCACACCAAACGCGTCGCGTCGAGTCGCGCTAATTCATGGCTAGTGTCATTTTCGCCTTAAATAGGAATAGGGATGTTAGTATTTCCTACTTTGTTTTCATATTGCATTTCAGTTTACGAACGCGAGTTATGTTCTAATAAAACTGTACTCCTTTATATTTTTTTTTCACTTTTATGTAGGACAAAATGTAATATAATTAAATTTCAATTCATCTTTTCTTTGTAACCATATGATATACATTTAAAATCTTAAAACTTACCTATAGTTTTTGAAAATGTTTATGGTTGAGTAGTTAACTTCTCCTTTTATTAATATTATTATTATTATTAATATTATTTTATTATTATTATTATTTTATTTATTATTATATATATTATTCTATATCTATATATTATTATATATATATATTATATATTATATACTATATGATATATATATTATATATATATATATATATATATATATAGAATATATATATATATTTCTCTTGATGTTTAGTTTAGAGTTATATCTTTTAATTAGTTATCCTGTAAAATTCAATAAAAATGGAACTTGCCTTGGAAAAATGGCCATTTTCCCCCTAAGTTGCAATTGCCCGGCCGTAGGTAGTATTGTTTTTCTTATGAACAAAAAGGTAAATAAAGGAAAATACACAAATTTATTTTAACAGATAAGATTAACAAAAAAATCCCGCATGAGAGAGAGAGAGAGAGAGAGAGAGAGAGAGAGAGAGAGAGATCAGACAAAGAAGATACGTGCTCCAAAAAATCCCTGAGAGTGAGAGAGAGATTCCAGCAACTTATAACACCAAGAGACAAGGCAGAGTTAAAAAAAATGTTCTGAATTTTTCCTGCTATATTTTGATAAATCGAAATATCTCACGTGGAATATAGAAAATCAACGAAAAATCGAGAGAGAATGAGAGGAGAGTATGTGAACTGGGTATGTCCAGATATTCACTGGTGAGGTTCTCCCTGACTACTGTTGATGGAGTTGAACAGCCCAAGGAGAAGGAACTGAAGGAGAGAATTGGGGCTTGGTGATACACCATCCGGTGCCAGAGAAAGCAGCAGGTGATCTTGGACAGGATAATTCTTCAGCTGCAACAGAGGCACGACAACAATGAAGAGATTCAGAGGGCGGGCGGAAGGGAAGAACACACTCGTGTGATCCAGATCACTCAGGTGTTGCAACAGCAGGCCTGGCAAGAAAAATCGCCTACTCGCTCGAAGCTGACACGTTGTTCCTGAAGAGGGAGAACGACCGAGAAAAGAGGGAAAATCGGCAGCTGGAAGGCAAGATCCTCAAGATCACAGATGAAAATCAGCAGCTGATGGAAAAGGCAAAGGAAATTGTGGAGAGAAACGATGCCCTATGTGGGAGGATAAGGGAACTAACGGTGTGGTTGGCAGAGGCAAACAGCCAGGTTGAGAGGCAAGAGGAACTCGTACGACAGAAGGAGAAAGACCCGCAGTTAAAAAGCAAAGAAGCGGCGCGGATGGCAAGGCTCATCCAGGAACTAAAGGACGCGACCAAAAAGCGCGAATCGAGCAAGAAAGACGTCGAGGTCAGGTCCGAGCACCTCCAGAATGAAGTAGAAGACCTCAGGAAGGAAAAGTGTGGACATCAGTGTGAAGTTGAGGCTGCAAAACTCAAGAGAAAAGAAATCGTGGCTGGATAGGAGGACGGGTGTCCAGGGCGAACGGAACGAAAGGCTGGAAAATGAGATTGGACAGCTGCAAGGAGCAAAGGAGAAATTGGTTTACAACCTGAAGAACCTGCAGGGGAAAAATAGACGCCTGGAGAAAGACAATTGGAAACTGGAGGAGCAGCTGTTCATCTTCAAGGAATGGCGCGGTCTCCAAGGAATGGCGCGATCTTCAAGGAATGGCGCTGGCCTCACAAAAACGAATAAGATGTGAAAAATTTGAGGACAATGTTTGTTGTATGGAAAGTTTAATGTTTATTTGTAATAAGTTTGCTTACTTGATCCTTAAAGGAAGTTGAAGTTGAAGGGAAATAAATATGCTAAAATGTTTTAAGTTCTTAAGAGTTTTATTGATTCCTGAAAGGGAAAGGAAGATGGGAGGATTGAAGGAAGTGTGAGGAAAATGACAGGATTGATGGAATGCCAGGAGAACTGAAAGGATTCAGAAAAGCCCCAGGAGAACTGAAATGAATCAGAGATACCCCAGGAGACCTGAAAGGATTCAGAGAAGCTCCAGGAGAACTGAAAGGATTCAGAGAAGCCACAGGAATAATGAAAGGATTCAGAGAAACCCGAGGAGAATTAGAAGGAGCCATTGGCATATTCTGGTTCTAAGACTAAGCAAAGGTGTTGTCTATGACGGGACAGGCGAGCGAGTCCCGCCACGCGTCCCTGGATGGGTGGACAGGGCTTGCCACGTGTCCTGGGACAGGCAGGCAGGGCCCATCACGCGTCCCGAGACAGGCAGGCAGGACTCGCCACGAAACCCAGGACGGGTGGTAGGAGCCCGCCACGCGTCCCAGGACGGGCAGGCGGGGCTCGCCATGTGTCCCGGGACTGGCGGGCAGGGCCCGCCATGTGTCCCAGGAAGGGCAGGAGGAGCCCGCCAAGCGTCTGGGGACAGGTGGGCAAGATCTGCCACGTGTCCGGGGACAGGTGGGTGAGGCGCACCACTTGTCCCGGGACAGGTGGGTGAGGCCCGGCACACTTCCCGGGACGGGCGGGTGTGGACAGCCACGCCTCCTGAGATGGGAGGGCAGGGCCCACCACGCATCCTGAGACCGGCGTGCAGGGCCTGCCATGTCTCCAGGAACGGGCTGGCGGGGCCCGCCACGCGTCCCGGGAAAGGCGGGAAAAGTCCGGGCCCCGCCACGCGTCACAGGACAGGTGAGTGTGGCCCGCCAAGTGTCCCAGGACGGGCGGGCGGGGCCCACCATGCGTCCCAGTACGGGCAGGCCGGGCCCGCCAAGCATCTGGGGATGGGCAGGCGTGGCCCGCCAGGCATCCCAGAACGGGTGGGCGAGGTCTGCCATGTGTCCGGGAACAGGTGGGCAAGGCCCGCCACTTGTCCCGGGACGGGCGGGCGAGGCCCACCACGCTTCCTGGGACAGGTGGCGTGGCAGGGCCCACCACATGTCCTGGGACCGGCAGACGAGGCCCGCCATGCGTTCAGGAACGGGCTGGCGGAGCTCGCCACGCGTCCTGCTAAAGGTGGGCGGGCTCCGCCACGTGTCACGTAACAGGCAAACGTAGCACGCCAAGTGACGCGGGACGGGTGGGCGAGGCACACCACGTGCCCCGGGACAGGGTGGGCAAAATAGAATAAACTGGAATATGTCACGTGTAATTTATAGCAGCAACTGCCGGTACAAGAGTCAAATGATGGAATCGGCCTTAATAAAAAGAGAAGCAGGTACAGGTAATGAACATCTCAAAAGGGGCTTGGATATCAGATATCGTCGACGCAGTGTTCATTCAACCAACGCTTAAGAAGATTAAAGGAAGATTATCATCGGGGGTGACCTAAATTGGCTTACTTGTGGACGAATCTCTTGGTATAAAATACCACCTTTTCTGTAAACTTTTCTCATTCATATACCTGAAGAGAGAGACAGCAACAGTCTCTGAAATATAGTACTTTTCTCCTCTACATTTTTGTGTTTTTTATGGGCTCCTTTTATTAGATATATATATATATATTATATATTATATATATATATATATATATATATATATATAATATATATATATATATATATATATATATATATATATATACATATATATATATATTGTGTTGATAATTGCTTTATAGCAAAGGAAGATAAAGGAAAGGAAAACGCATCTTCGAGAAATTCTGCAATAAGGAGGCTTTCGCGCCTGTCTTGGAGGTGCCTGTTCTCGCTGTTGTACTGGAATCGTAGGGCGTGTTGTGGAGCACAACATGCACCAAAGTGTCGGGAGGAACGCAGCGAAATATGATGCAATATTCCGTTGAGAGTCTTCTAAGAAGTTCTAGTAATCTCGGGAGCCTGTGATGTTCACTGTAGGCTCCGCCCCAGAGTGCCGTATAAATACGACGGACGAGCAGGAGAAAGCAGAGATCGTGAGAGAGAGAGATCACCAGTTAGTCACAGAGAGATATCCTCAGTAAGAGCCACAGATCAGATTATCAGTGAGAGATCAGCAGCAGCAGAGAACATCAGAGAGAGATAAGAGAAAAGGAACCGACGAAGAATCAGAAAAAAAGTTGCTCGAGAGTTGGTTGGATACTGGTCTAGTCGTATTCAGGAGTGGACAACCGAGTTATCTCGACGTTGAGCAGACTTCAGAGAAGAAAAGGTCCTGTTAGAGGTTTTGGGGAGTTCCTGCCTTTCAAGTATCAAGAGTAGACTATTTTCTGCAATACGGAGTCAAGAGGAACTCTGCAATCACCGTTTTCCTTTTGTGAAGCCATCGCTTCAAGTCGCTAAACTAAACAGCAAGTATTTGAATTGCCTCACTGTTCCCCCAGTTCATGCAGTGTAAGATTTTGCCTTTTTATGTAAATAGGAGATACCATTCTGCATTTACCTTTGTTAGTAAGCTTGTAAATAAACCTTTGTTGTGTTAGTGTTTCTTCTATATTCGTATCCCCAGTTTCAACTGTTGTGTTGTTAAATATTTTTTTTTTTTATTTCATATCAAAACCTGAAGCGGACCTCTCTCACAGTCCGTAACATATATATATATATATATATATATATATATATACTATATATATATATAGTATATATATAATATATATATATATATACATACATGAAAGATTTTTAGATCCGCCACTGCCTTACCATCTCAATCGTGACTCTCTTATTACTTCTATCATCTTTACTAACCTTCCTTCGTCTTTTTTTTTTTTTTTTTTTTTTTTTTTTTTTTTTTTTTTTTATTTTTTTTTTTTTTTTTTTTTTTTTGTTTTTTATTTTTTTTTTTTTTTTTCATCATTTTCCAATCTCTCAAACAGTAATACTCCCATAATCCACTCAGCATTCTCATCTCTGTTCTCTGAATCTTTACTTCCTCTTTTCTTCTTAGAGCCCATGTTTCTGCTCCATACATTAACGCTGGTCTTATTACAGTGTTATATATCTTGACCTTTAGCTTGATTGGCATTTTCTTATCACATACTACTTTATTTATCTTTCTCCACTTCTCCCATGCAGCTTTTATCCTACTGCCTTCGATAATGACACCTAAGGATAATATTATATAAAAGTATTTGAGTCTATATCAAACGATATTACAGAATTTACGAAAGTAATATAAATGAAAACACAAGTAACGGGTAAAGCAGGGCTTACTAAATGGACGTAGTCATGGTCAGCCTCTCTTCCCGGTTTAGACAACAATTTCAGTTTTATTTCCCAGTCTATTCTGTCTAGCAGTAGTATACACGAGCGTTCAAGTGACGATGTATATTTTGAGATGTGGAGCCTCACTACAGAACATTCTTCTTGAATACGAATCACTAAGATCAAATGCGAAGTTGGTCTAGTGCTTGCCTTTCAGACCACATCTGTCCTCCAAAGGTATTCGAGATATTAAGAGAGAGAGAGAAGAGAGAGAGCGAGAGAGAGAGAGAGAGAGAGAGGAGAGAGAGAGAGAGAGAGAGAGAATAAAAGTATTTTTCTTTGTTTCGTAGCTTTTTTATATATACTAGCAGATTGTACTTCACCTGAAGATAAAGGGTTTCATTCTCTAACTACTATAATGGAATGAATAAATACAACAGTTACATCACAATACAAAGATTCATTGCTTGTACAAAGTGGCCAAGGTCGCCTGGGTACATTCTTTGTAGGATTAAAAAAAAATCTTATGATCCTTGACAGGAGTAAATAATTATACATTTATATGATTCTGGATGACTTATAATATTCCTCAATTTCTCCTCCCCCCCCAACCCCCCACAAGCCCCAGCCCCCGCCTCCACCGCCCTTTACTTGGGATAAAGAGCCGGGCGTGATGGTATGAACCATAGATCTCTCTCTGTATATCTATGGTATGGGCAATTATATAAGTGCTTTTTCCAAAGAATATGTACACTTGATGCACCTTTCATTAGCCAATAAATGAAACAAATTCGTTATATCCCCTACGAACGTTAACTGATACTGAACTGACCTTTTTTTTAGGCGTATAGGTAAACCATAAGCTAAAAAAAATATCTCTATCCAGGACATTTTTTCAAATAATTTCTAGTAGTCCGTGCCAATTGCATTTCCAAACAATACGAATTTCTCTACGCACTTTGGATTTATTTTACGAAGTGACAAATATTTATTACGTCCCTCCAAACTATTAAAATGCATTCACATCTGACGTGCTTTAGTCATATCTTCAATGGATGACAGTGCTAAAGGGACGGCATGTCTGCTGTTCCATGCGAATTGCATTTCCAAAAATTGGGAAGATTTCTAAGCACTTTGAATATATTTTAACTAAATGATACATATTTATTACGTCCCCTCCAAACTATAATGCATTCGCGTCTGATGGGACATCAGTCATGTCTTTTTTAATGAATGGATGACGTGCTAGAGGCACGGCGTGACGTCACCCGGGAAAGTGGAAACCAAGGTGGAAACAAAACAAGATCCTCCACCTCAGTATCAGTGTTGCCGAAGTGCGGAATTTTCCTCAGCTATCCAAGTTTGTATGCCGATTCGGATTCCACATCTGCATTTTCAGCAGCAATTTCTTCATGGCGCATTCATGTAAACTTGTCATATAAAAATTGCAATATTTTTTTACTTTTAAAAAATTTCTCATTCAAATACAATATTATAAAAGATAAGACTCTTATCAGAATATGACGGTGATATATATATATATATATATATATATATATATATATATATATATATATATATATATATACTTATCCAGATCAAGGGCAGGAATTCAGAAGCAGAAGACACAGTATCCATTTATTCCAAGCTTTCGTGATTCATAATTTTATATTGATACAATATATCAATATAAAATTAAAAGAGCTATATACAAGACTTTAATTTAAAAAGCGGACGAAGGAAACTGATAAAAACGAAATAAAAAATTAAATTTTTAAGAGCAGAAAACACACGTGAATAAAGACGCACTTGGAAACAAAATAGTAGAATTCAGAACACATACTTAAATACAGACACACTTAAAAAGAAATATTACTAATAAAAAATGAATAAAACACTGAAGGTTAACCTACCATTACAGAGGATAAAGACGCACTAAGAACAAAACATACAAAAAATTTTTCGAGAGAGGCGAAGAGTTAAGAAAGATACAAGGGAATAGCGGTTGTTTGGCTGTTCAGAGAAGGAACTCGTTGTTTAATATTTAATGTTTCAAGGATAAGTAGTTCTTGTGGGTTGTTTGTATAACCAATGATCTTAAAATCTTCATAGATGATTTTTGAAACATTAAATATTAAACAACGAGTTCCTTCTCTGAACTGTCAAACAACAGCTGTTCCCTTGTATCTTTCTTAACTCTTTGCCTCTCTAGAAAAATTTTTTGTATGTTTTGTTCTTAGTGCGTCTTTATCCTCTGTAATGGTAGGTTAACCTTCAATGTTTTATTCCTTTATTATTAGTAATATTTTTTTTTTAAGTGTGGGTTCCATGATTCAGATGCGTCGTAAGCCAAAAGTCGTTGTAAGGCGGGACATTGTCAAAAACCCTAAGAAAACTTTACTTCTAATGCTTTGTGTGCATTGAAAACTATGTAAACTGCATTCTTATTGCATTTTTCATCAAAAAAACATTCAAATATTGATTATTTTGCATTTTTGGTGTCACATTTCATCTGCCTGATAAGCTTTGTAAGGGTCGTAACCCTGGAACATGCGTCGTAACCCTGGAAATAATGTCTGATGAATATAATTGAGAAGCGCCTTAACCTCGGAACAACGTAAGCCGAACCCGTCATAACCCAGGGACTGCCTGTATAGTCGGGTTTATGGGCAAGGGTGAAGGCTCAGCCTCTTGGGACACACAGTACTTTCTCTGCTTCGGGAATGCAGAGGGTAGTAGCTTAGAGGACCGAGATGTCCGCAGCGAGTCCTTCCTCGTTGAAACTTGTCAGGGATGACAAGGGCAGCTCAAACCAGGACCGAGCATCCTGAGGGGTGCGACAAAGAAGGTTTACTGCCCACATATGGTCTTTCAGAGAAGTAGTTGGAGCTTCTCCTAAGCCATTTACCTTCCGGATGAGACCAATGATCTTGCGGAAGGTGGTTTCATGGTTCCGGAAGGTAGCCAGCTGAATCGTCGGTTGCATTGTGAAAATCATCCTCCCTCTGCATTGACCACCTGGGTGTGAATGAGAGGGGTCCAGTCTTGAAGAAGAAGGCTGAGTCTCTAGTTCTTCATGAGGGGCAGCAGAAGGTCCGGGAGCCAAGGCCCCTAGAGCCACAGGAGCCCTTGGAGGCTTGGAATCGTGAGGGCGATTCTTCGCTGCCTTCCATAAGGTCCTTATGCCCCAGTCAGACAGCCCCTTGCGAGAAGGGGGAAGGTGGAATTGGAGGATGCCTGTCTGCTTCTGGCAAAGGTGGAGGAGAGAGGGAGGGAGATGGAGCCCTTTCCACAAGCACTGTGGGAGCCCTGTCAGGAGGATCTCGACAGGGTTCAAATTTGATGGGAGAGATGCGATACTTCTCTATAAGGAAACAAGCCCTCGGAGATCGAGAACCTCGAGAGGTTCAAGCTCTGGACTCGTAAGGAGGAGTCACAGGATGCCTTTGCTTCCAGAGCACCTCTCGCCTACCGTTAAGCACTCGTGGTAGCTTCGGGATGGTAAATCCCCTTAACTGCTCTCCTAACTTCCAAAGAGAAACAGGAAAGGGGGCTGAAAGGTCATTTGAAGGAGAAGGGGCCCACTTGCAGCCTCGTTCTCGAGGCAGAGTCGGGGAGCGACAACCTCTGATTAACAGTGAAAGCCTATATGGCTGTCTTCTGGAAGGCTGGGTTGCAGCTTTATGAGGATCCCGAAGTAGAGATGGGACCTCCGGATTACGAGCAGATGATGGAAGTTCCGAGGACGGGTACTCCGACTCAGACATCTCCATTTTTCGTGTCGGAACATTGAAAAAGAGAGGAAAAAGGTTCTACTGGTGTGTGTGTATATCTGCATGAGCAAGAGAATGTGTCGGTGCGGGCACACACAGGTCTTGAAAGCGTTAAGCACATGTAGGCGAATGGGGCGCATATTGGAGTGCTGGAGAACGCCTAGAAATGTGCGTCAGAACTTGCTGGAGAGCGCTGACGCTATACAGGTGAAAATGCACACCTTGTAGCATGTGCAGAAGAAGAATAGAGTTCTGAAGAAGGAGCATGATACTGGAGACCGAGAGCACCTGTGGGAGTGTTTAGAGCAAAGGCAGTGGTGCATATCTGTGAACGCTTATGCTTTTGCTGAGGCAGAGGTGAAGCAGTGCATTGGGTAAATGAGTGGTGCACAACAGAAAGGTGTTCTTGCTGTATTGCCACACACACAGGTGTAGAAGGGGGGCACACGTTGGTACGTTGTCCCTGAGAGAGAGAGACAGTGTCTCTGCAACCTCTCTCCAATGAAGGCTCCTGTGCACGGGCCAAAGTATCATGCACTGCAGGGGAGCATGCAATTAGGGAAGACTCCTCTGCACGTTCCATAGCATCACACATTGAGATGAAGAGTAAATCGAATGAAGGCTCCTTTGTGTGTGCTGTAGCATCGGACAAAGACGAGGAGTTCTGGCAGGTCTCAAAGGAGAGCGGGTGTCAGCATGTCTCTGAGAGGAGTCTTTACCACTTCTCTGAGTCACTGCTGGCTCTCAAAAAGGGGTGTCAGCAGGAGTCTGAGGACCTCGTCCAGGGACAAGGCGAAGTTGCAGGGCCGCATCCCCGAAGGCAGACAGACAGAAAGACGGACCTGGTCAGCGTCAAAAAGAGCCTCCACAGGGGAGGGCTCTGGGGGCTGCGCTGCAGAAGGAAGGGCGTTTTCCTTAACACACAGGAGGATGAGGCTGACTTCCAAGGAGACTAAGGAGGGAAACGCAGCCCCAGAGGAGAGTACCGACAAAAGTCTCTCCTTCGACGGTAGGCCAGGAAGTCCCAACGAAGGCCACAAATCACTAAGGGCATCATCAAATGCACTGAAAAACAAGGCTCATCCTTAGAAGGGCCAGGCCTTCCCGTATCACCAAGGGAAATGGGCAGGTTTTGCCCTTTCAAAGGCTGGCCAGAAGTTAAGTCGTCACTCTCATGCGCCTCACTCCCGGAGGAGTGACCAAAGGACGAGTACCCAACGAGGAATCAGAAGGCCTGGGTTATTTGGTTTTCAAGGAAGAATTCGAAGGTGAAGAATCCCTTTTCTTCTTCTTACGTTGCTGCCAGCGATAGTCAACCCACTGGGCAGTTGACTAGGTACGACACTCCACACGGGGATTCTGATGTACAGGTATGCCCCATGCAAGAAGGACAAAGGGAGTGAGGGTTTCTATCAATCCTGCTCATGAAAGCCCCACACCTACAGCCCGGGACACCAGGGCAGGAATGCATGACCAATTTTTCAGACATACTTGTATTTATCTAGAAAGAGAAAAAGAATGTTATGAATAATTTCAACAAGACAGCGAGAGCGAAAGAGAGAGGTTTTTCCTCGCTGCCGGCTATAAACAAATTGACGACGCAAGTGAGCTGATAAGGAGGCAGTGCTTCCCCACTGCTGGGCATGTAACTACCGGCCTGGTAGTTAACTACCTTGGTATATAAAAGAATGTATTTGCCGGTAGTTTCAACCAAGCTGCAATCTATCCTATGTAAAGGACGGAAGGTTTGTATATGGAGTAAGAACAAATACAAATTGTCTTAGAAAATTTGTCATTGTTCATACGTGAACAAACCTTCTGTCTTAACAATAGGATAGACTTGTACTTGGTGGGAGGTACAGACATCCTAAACCAGCTGTGGCCCAACCCACCAGTCCAACTCCAAAAAAAATATCTACAGGAGAGAGACTTATGCCCGTAAGAAGCTAGGTAAACTGATATCCAACAACTCAGCCAACTGGGTTACATACAATGATATATGAGAAGATTCATTGCAGTAGGGAACTCACTGCAGTAGGGAACTGAAGAGAAATTCTGACTGTCCGATAACAAAACTACCTCAAGATTTGTTATCACTTCTCACTCCCCCTTGCTAGAGAGTGGAGTATATGCTACTGAATAGAGGGTTTGACTATTTGATAACACAAAGCAAACAAACTACCAGCATGACTACACTCACCTGCACCAGACCAGTCCACCAATGACATGTCTCTTCCTCAACCCGCCCATAGGAAGAAGGAAAGGAACAAGAGAAAGAAAGAGACCAGCCAACTCACTCATTCTCTCTTCCACACAATCATCTTAGGTAAGATACAAATGTGCCAGGTTAAGGGCAACAATGAATTATACTATGAGTTACACGATGTATTGGGTAGCCACCAAAGTACCCAAGGAAACTGTGTCCATAAATCTGTGGGCAACATCCTTAAGATAGAAAGAGGTTAACATGGACTGGCGTAACCAGTACCAGCGCTCAGAACTCTATGAACAGCCAAATTTTTCTTGAATGCCAGAGAGGGACCAATACCCTTGACGTCATGTGCTCTAGCCTGCACAGACTAGGCAGCAGTATCAAGAGTCAAATACGCCTGTCTGACACCTTTATGTACCCAAAATGAGATTGTATTCTTGGAAAACTCTTTCTTAGAACGCCCTGTGCTAACAAAAAGCCTATGACATCCTGGCCCGAGATGTCAAGATAGCAATGCAGAGTCCTGACAAGACACAACAAGAGCTCTTGTGAATCACTTCCAACAAATTCATCCAGAGATCTCCAAGCAGGATAATAAAAAAATGTAACCCCATAGCCAAAAAATGCACTCAAAGCATCCAGCTGGTACACTAAAAAAATATTGCCACATATCTCCTCAAAAATGTGCCTCCATTTGCAACAAAGATGGCTGCAAAATAATTGAACTAAACATAGCTCTCAGCACCATAGGCCTAAACTGTGGAAATTATATCTCCAAAAAATAAAATATCAAATGGCCAAAAATATTATATCTCCAATATATTATACCTCAAATTATATCTCCAATTCCCCAGGAAAATAACTCAATGTTATAGTAAAAAACTATAAACTCTCTGTTTAGCATAACTGCTGAGAAAAGGCAAAAACTTGGCAAATAAAATTGCACTGAAAATTCTAGAAAAAATCACCAATGTGCCACAGTTCATTATAACAAAACTCCTAATTCAAAGTGTCTAAGCAAAGACTTCTCTATATGCACTACGACATAAGCCACTAGAAACTTAACCAAGTTTCCTATCTCTGGCAAAGTTTTCACAAATACAACAAAGGTTTGTGCAAGAATCCCACAACTTCTGGAACACAAATATCCCAGAAAAAAATGTAATGCCTTTTCATATGCATTCAAAAAAATGCAAAAATTCTCCTATAAATCCCTCTGCAGCATCAAACAGCTGAAATTATAAACACGTTCCTGAACAATGACTCCAAGTCACGAACTGAGATATTAAAAAATTCACACAAACTGGAGAGAAAAATAAATTCAAATTCACCCATGATAAAAAAAAATCTTACTTTAGCAATGGCTAACTTCCAAAAAAGGAAAAAAAAATTAAAGGCACTGTTAACTATCCCCCTTGACTCACGTAGATGTCAAGCAATTATCTGCTGAACTCATAAAAAAAAGAAAAACAACAAATGTGTCGTTAGTACCTCCAAAATTAAAAAAAAATAACACCACCCTTAATAGCATTAAAACACCCATGTTAGTATATAAAAAAAAGTCACCTGTATTAGTATAAAAAACATCACCAATGTTTTAATGCTTGCCCATTCACCAAAAAATCAGCACAAAATTCACCAAAACTTCAGCAAAATTCAGCACAATTCACCAAGATTCAGCCGGATTCATCACCCATGAACTACTGACATATTCTCCAAAGTCAAAGAAACTCAATAAATAATTAACCACAAAACTCCTCCCGTAATTCATTGTAATAATTCTCCATAATATAATTATCTGTAATAATTATAAAATAATCTCCCATGAAATATCTCAAATAATGATAATTCTACTTAAGTACCTCTCCCGTAAAATATCTCAAGTAATGACATTAATATTGCCATTCCCCAGTGTTCATCATATTGCCACACCCAAAACTCAACACCATTCACCGGTACCATCAAATACAACACAAGGCACCCATCCACCACCAATGGCAACACCACCTGACAACGTCAGTCAGCAATCATCATCAGTCAGCACCACCGGGCATCACCATTCAGCACCACTCGGCAATCACCATCACTCAGCACCATTTTAAAGTAATTTCCCCAACACCAATCAAATCTCTATCAAAAAAAATAATCACTGTGTCCCCATTTATAATTATGCCTTCCAAAGCATAAGGAAAACTTACACCACATATATATGCACTTCATTTCCTTTTCTCTTCACTCAAGAGAAAGAAAATCTCTTCTAAAAAAAAAAAACCCTACGGGCATCTCACATCATCAACCAATCATTATCAGCTGATGTCCTGTGGCATTGGAAATTCATTATCCAAGGCCAGATTCTTCCCCCAATACCCCGACACAAAGAAAAAAAAGAAGTTCACCCCCCCCTAAAAAAAAGAGAGCTTCACCCTCCCAGTCAAGCAATGCCCCCCGAGGCAGACCACTACTACCCTCCCCTTGCAATACCCCTCTGGGTTGGTTCAGCAGAAATTACGCTGACCGCGTAAGAACGAGTGGGCGCTCTCTGTCCAAGCGAAAAAATGCAATTCAAGCAACAGTTTTGCATGTATGAAAATTATTCATACACATGTATGTATTAAACAAAGACGAACGCGTCTCCTCTAAACATGTGCCAATAAAAAAACACATTACTTTCTACTCCTATGGGAAAAAAAAACCCAGGACTCAAAAAAACACATTGTAACACTCACCCCTTCACAATGAGAGAAAACCTGAAATCTGCGCAATCATAAACACGCGAATCTCATCGGCACAACGCAAACGTGCTCGGCGAGAAGGCACTCACAAAATCTCAGTCCTAACCGACTGACCAGCTCCCTCGAGGCATCAACATAGGCAAATTTGATGACTCTAGTCCAATTGTCTTTGCTCAGTAACAACGCTAACGGATGGACACACCTTAACCCCCACACGTTATCAACTGAAATATAACACATTCCCACAATCAGACACTCTGAAAACAGCATTTTATAGCTGATACCAATCTCACAAAAGGCTTTTTTCGTTCGACCACCGCTAGCCACCACTATTAACAACGAGAGTGTCGCCCCCCGCTATTTTCATATTTTTTATGCGTTTAGCCATTGCGGAAGGCGAACTGGTAACACTCAGTCCCCCCCTCCCACCCCTCTCTCTCTATCTCTCTCTCTCTCTCTCTCTCTCTCAAGGCGATCACTGGCATAGCCTTCTCTCTCTCTCTCTCTCTCTCTCTCTCTCTCTCTCTCTCCATTCAATCAGGTCATCAAATTAGAGTCGGAACTACAAAAATAGATGTTTATTCAAAGTAAAGTACTACTTGAATTATTCAGGTTCTTACAGGATAATTAATGGAATGGTAATAGTTCAAGTCTCACAGACAACTAACTCAGATAACCCCCCGGTATTTATATAGTCTTAATCAGTAATTAGTCACACCAATTATCTCATCTCCAAAATACAGTCCCCTCACTAGGACACTTAGTCCCCTCACTAGAACCGCCTGTTTAAAAGACAGGAGAACACACTCGTGAGCACACACAATTGTAAAGACAAAGTCAAAAGATTAAATGAAACAGAACATCTTTACAAAATATCAAAGTAAGAGACAAGCCATAACTTTGGCTAAATCACATTGACTTACCCATTACAGCTTGGAAAATCACACACTTTAAGAAATATAACTTTCGCAGAGCTATCCCGGCATCTTGCCTTTTCTCCCGTAGCTGTCTCCCTAGTTCTTGGCTAAACCATGCCATTAAGAATGGACATAGTTTGTACACGTACACATGAATTCACACTCTTCAGTAACTGGTCGCAGCCAGTTTTCAAAGGCACCTTGAACAATAGCCTCTCGAACTCACATACCCACAGAACGAACATTGACCTGCTAAGTAAGCATCTTAGTGTCACACCATCCCAGAAAAGAGATATCAGCTTTCTTAAGCTGTCGCTCGGACTTTGTCTCCGCGGGAAGTTAAAAATGTTAAGTCTGTACATTCCCCCTTTTAACACACACACACACACACACACACACACACACACACACACACATATATATATATATATATATATATATATATATATATATATATATATATATATACATATATATATATAGTATATAACAGGGCGTGGAACAACCATCTAAATATTTAATGACAGCCTTTAATCTAATGCTGCGATGTCTCTTACCTTGTTCTTTAGGAATGAATTACTCATGGAATAATAAATCTCAATCCTCCAGTTCGAGTTACAGTAGGTAGAGACGTTTGGAGCAAAGAAGCAGCGATTTTACTCTTGCGCTTATCATGTCATTCTTATAAAGAACATTCATCAGCAGAACCAGAAGAGAATTTCATCCTTATAAACTTAAGAAGCATAAGAATGACTTGTTTTGCCTTGAACTGGGGAATCGTATGTTACAAGAGAAAAACAAAATGAAGCCAATGTTTCCGGGAGATGAAAATACTTCTGAGAGATAAAGAATCTCTCTCGACGATGCAGAGGACGTTGCTTTAAGCATTGTGGGAATGTATCTCAGTGAATCAGAGAACGCCAGAGACAAAACATATATTTCTGGGAAGGCTTTAAGAAAGAAAGATGGTCTCCTCGGCCGTTTGGAAATGATAAAGCACAAACGAGGAACGTGGAAAGAGGTTGGCGGAAACATCTCCTGGATGGGATTCTCCTTCAGAATATTCAAAGACGTGAAGGCAAAAGGGTCGTAGGACAGAGG
>NC_087201.1:74234032-74236532 GCF_015104395.2 Macrobrachium nipponense
TATCATTAAGCTATATATATATATATATATATATATATATATATATATATATATATATTATATATATATATATATATATATATATATAAGCATTAAGCTTAAATATCCTTTATATATAATTCACCTACCTCGGTATTGATATATTTTCATTAATGTCAACAGAGCGGGAATTCTTTAGTTGAAAAGAAATTCCCCTTCGGTAAACATATATGACAATATATTAATTCCGAGGCAGAACGAATTAGATATTAAAGGACATTTGTAGCTTAATGTGTATTATGAATCACGGTGATGTGATAAGACTCCAATTATTATTTATATATATATAATATATGTATATATATATATATATATATATATATATATATATTTATATATATATATGATATATATATATATATATAAATATATATATATATATATATATATATATATATATATATATATATATATATATATATATATATATATATATAGTATATATATATATATATATATATATATATATATATATATATATATATATATATATATATATATATATATATGCGTGTGTTTGTGTGTATGTGTGTGTAAATGTCTGTGTGCTCGTTACAATGTACGAAAAAAAAATTTCTATGAGAAATAAGTTCGAACATTATGTAAAGAAGCGGATTAAAAACTAGACTAATGTTCAGGAAAATCGAAAGAACGGGAATTGATGAAGTGCACAAAATTCACGGATGAGTCTTTGTGAGAAAACAAAAATAAGATTTCCTGAAGGGCACTTAAATGACAAAGTTTACCGTTTAAGGAATATAAGGTAATTCAAAAGAATTTAAATAAAAAGCGAGATGGATTTCTAAAATGAGTGAATATGCTCATACTCTTTAGAAATAAAAGAAAAATATGTTGTCCAAATGTTAAAATATACAACAGCAGAAGGTCCGTCTGAGGAGATTGAATGCAAATGAAAGGTAAATGAGAGCCAGATCTAAAGGATGGAAAAGTGTAGGGGGTTGATGCAAATGTCAGAACGCTGGTAGAGGAGAATGTTCAGGAAATATGTAAAACAACCAAAACGTTATAGAACGGGAAGGCATTGTTAGGTTATGGGACTTCAAATAACATACTACGAAGTGATAGTTCCACGTTGGCAGAGTGCATTTCGCGCTCGGCTACCAATCTGGTGGTCCGAAGTTCGATTCTCGGCTCGGCCAACGCGGAACCAGAGGAATTTATTTCTGGTGATAGAAATTCATTTCTCGATACAATGTGGTTCGGATCCCACAATAAGCTGTAGGTTCCGTTGCTAGGTAACCAATTGGTTCCTAGTCACGTAAAAATACCTAATCCTTCGGGCCAGCCCTAGGAGAGCTGTTAATCAGCTCAGTGGTCTGGTAAAACTAAGATATACATACTTCGAAGTGATGGCGAAGCTGTGATCAAGTAGGTAACTAAACAGATAGGGTTTGTCTGGATTAGAGAAAGTTTCTGAATGGTTTGATGTGAGAAATAACCTTCCCTTTGTAAGGAGAGGTCTTGAAGGTGCATATGAGAATTGCATAGCCATAACTTTAATTAGTATATCTGGTTAAGTGTAGGGAAGGCTATTGATCTAGGAAATTTGGCATATAACAGAGACGTGATAGATACAGTCACAAGTTATTGTTATTTTAATATCATCTTTACTATAATCATTAAGTTCCGGATAACAGAAGAACCATCTATGTAAAAAGCAAAGGAGAGAAAACGATAGCAAAATAAATATCAAATAATATTAAATGAATACAATTATACTTCCTAGAAAAAAATAACATGAAAGTGGTGAACGGGACTATAAAAACAATTTTGCAGGTTCTCCTAAGTTATCAATGCTGTCACGAAATAAACTGTCAGGAAAACTATCCTACTGGTTTAAGGTAAAAGGAACGAAAGACCTGGCGTGTGGACGGTGGTAACACAATTCAACATAATGTGGAAAGACAATATTTTGCGAAGTGGCCAGCACGCATTAGTTCATTGGTACATGCTATTTAAAGCTCCCTGGCGAAGTCAAATATGGCCGAAAAGGATAATTTATAGTTGCCTCCAATTTCATGAATATTTTTGAAATGTTTTAACTCCGTATAGAGAGGATTATCTGGTGGTGGCCTTCTCGTTTTGACGGAAGACATTTTGACTGAGTCCTGAAAACTCTCTAACATCTAGTTTTTCCTATCTTCGTCGTTCTCTCTCTCTCTCTCTCTCTCTCTCTCTACCCACAAAAGTCGACTGACGACTAAATACACGTTTCATTGCTCCTTAAGTATTTTGAAAGGTAAGAAAATAATCTTTGTTACATGCACTTCTCTAGAGATTCGTATTTCTACCTCTCCTCATCCACTTCGAGAATAAACTCTGAAGTCAAAAAGAGAAAAGAAGAGAATAAGGGATATTTCATGCCAAATATTGCAATGCTAAATTGAAAACATGCTACAATATGAGTTCAAAGTGCAGTAAGTGAATTAGACCGAAGTCA
>NC_087201.1:74246532-74254032 GCF_015104395.2 Macrobrachium nipponense
ATGGCTAAACCAAGTCATTAAATTACCCGTCTTTTTAATTGAAAAATGGAGTACAGGATTTTTTTTTGGGGGGGACAGTCTTCCAGCATTTATTATATGAAAGACAAAACATTACGGCTAACTGGAATACAAAAATATATGTATACCTAGACATGCAAGTGAATTCTGTAAAACAGAAATGATGTATATAAAAATGAAACCTGTACATTGAGCCCACAGGCAAAAGTTTTTATGGATTAAAGAGTACTTTGAATGCACCATACTTCGTAAAATAACTTTTTGATCATCTCCCATAGTAGCCGAACAATCCTTAAACCAGCGATTTCTTTATCTTTCATCATTTACCTCTCGTTTTCATATTCAGACTTTTAATTAGAGTGGAATACTCTATATAACTCGATGGCTAGCTATTCTTACTACTGTGTTAAGGATGGTTTTGCTATAGTGTGCACAGGTATTATGCATGGAGAAAATGTATATGAAATTATCTTAAAACACTATTCTTTGTCAAATGAAATTCTCATATTTATTTCGCTTTTTCTTGAAAGTACACACTTGTAAAGCAACATGACGTTCCACTTGCTGTACCCTCCGTTTCGTGATAAGGTAGTTGGCGCATAAAGCCCTCGAACCCCAATCAATATATACCCTTAGAAAGGATTGTTGGCCCTGAGGGGGCAGGGGGGCCGCTTCCCGCCATCAGGCCCATTCACAATCAAACAATAGCTCCAGCAATGGAATTCCCAGCGGCGATATACGGCCAGAAACTTCGTCTCTCTCCTGCTATAAACACTCCAAACTTTTACTTTGTCGAACTGAAATACGACAGGTCATGAAGACGTATGACCTAACTTGAACAGTCCCAATATTCGTATCAACCAATTCATGCCGAATTACTGCCAATTTAGACAGAAATACAAAACCAATTTGACCTGAAATATGTGCGTGTTGTTACCCTATAAAATATGTCGCTAGTAGGCGAGGAGGCAATATCTTATCCTTTATAACCTCTTGCAGTTATAAACAATATGAATCTTTAAACCCTCCGGTGAACCAATATTTTTCCAAGTGAAATGTACATTGAGGGGAGAGGCATTACCATAAAAGGGGTGTTTTGAACTACAGAATGATGAACACCAAGATGTGTTTAAAATAAGATTTTATCTCTGATGACAGACGATAATTCCCTGCTCCTAAAGTTTAACGTCTGAGAGAAGGACTGTTGACAGTAAAAAACTGATGGTAGTTGTAACTCTGTTTATGTAGACTATAACTCAAACGAACAACAGGGGTCGGGATGAAACTTAGCTTCATGGCCCTCCAGAATCATTTTGAGATGAATTCTTCCACTCGTGATGTCTTTGGTAACGATTTTTTTAAATGCATCGCTTTCATCACTCAGACCTCTAGGAGCTGACGCAAAAGAGGACGTGTTGTGTATTTATTTAGGGCCTTGCAGACGTTTCCTTTGCTTTTTCTTCAACTCAAAATTCTATTCGACAATCTAACTCCATTTACTCTATGGATGCCGTAGAGAAAAAAATACCTTTTAAATACCACAACGAATTCTTTCACAATATTTTTTTGCATTAACAAAAACTCTCAAGTACCACATCAGTAGAAAAAAGAAATTCTAGATTCAGAAAAATTCCATATACGTAGTAAATGAGTTTAGATAAGGTATATATATATATATATATATATATATATATATATACATATATATATATATATATATATATATATATATTAAAGCTTCCTCCTTTTTTGACCTACGTGGCGAATTATCATATACGTAGATATATTGACAAGAAATCAGTATATAAATGTTATGACTGTGTGTTACTTGCTGCTATTTACGACATTATTTTATTATTTACTCCGGTCCTATCATCAGTTACAGTAGTCCCTTATAATTTGATAAACCTTGAATTCGCTTGCAGTACAATTTACAATATGTTGATATTTATAAGTATGATATAATTATATATATATATATATATATTATATATACATATATATATATATATATATATATATATATATATATATTATAAATAATTAAACAACAGAAAGTAGGTAGCATTGTCTTGGATACGGTACGTGCTTGACAAGATCGATAAACAAGCAAAACATACACGTATTGTAAAGAGACAGAAATGGGAATAAGTGTGATGGGAATAATGAGGGAGCTAAGAATATGTAAAAGGAAAACAAACAAAGAAAAAATGTAAATAGGTTAAAAAGCATGGTTGTTGTTTTACCCTTTACATATACATATATAACACATAATACACACACACACACACACACCGCATATATTTATATTTATATATATATTATATATATAAATATATAATATATATATATATATATATTATATATATTTGCACACATTTTCAAAAAGGACAAAAGTAAACAAAACAATAATTTGATTCCAATGACAAACTTTCTTATTACGACACTTCTTTACCCGTTATATTAATGCGCATTGCAATCCTAACATCGGATAAAGCAGCCTTAATTACAAAGGTTAAATCTCCATTTAAATCATATGCGTGTTTTCTCCTTTTTAAGGTGTTTCCCTTATCTGGTTTCACACCTGAGTGACCTTTTTTTATCCCGCAGTTTAAGTGAAGAATGAATGCCTATCTACATCACTTTAAAAAAACATTTGCAAAACGTTTGTCCTTGCCAACCAACTAATTTGCTTTTATTCGATAATGCCCTGGTGCGCAGTTATTAATTTTCATGACTACGGTAGTTCAGAATGAGCTCCTAAATTTGAAACAGTCTTCCGGAAATTCACTGAAAATGCTTGTTACGCAGATAACGACTGAGGATCACGTACGCATGGGTGTAACATTGATTTCCTCATGGGAATGATAGCTTCCTTTGTCTTCCTGTTTTATACACATACAGTAACACACACAAATACACACACATATGTATATATCTGTATAATATATTTATATATATATATATATATATATATATATATATATATATATATATATATAGTATATATATATATATATATATATATATATATATATATATATATATATATATATATATATATATATATATATATATATATATATATATATATATATATATATATATATATATATATATATATACATACATATATATATATATATATATATATATATATATATATATATATATAGATGTATATATATACATATGTATATATATATATATATATATATATATGTATGATATATATATAATATATATATATATATATATATTATATATATATATATATATATATATCATATATATATATATACATGTATGTGTGTGTGTGTGTGTGCGTGCGCGAGAGTGCATTTTGTACCAAACTGACCCCTAGATTATTTGGTGGGAATTTTGATTCATAGTCTTTGTCGATTTGCCACTGGTATTGCAACCTCGGTTGTGACAGTAAAGCTACCAATATCCCGAGCCTAAATGCGGTGAATCTTGGAGACAGAATTTCCTGCATTGTGACCATATGATTTTGGTCTTTGTAGAAACAATTTTACTTGCTGAACTGATTTGAGTTTATATCATCATTACCCACTGAAGACTTTCATTTGCGCTCTGGGTCCTCGTCAATAACTTATTGAATGAAGCTAAAGTATCAATTTATGCTTTAATGTTGATGTTGGTATAGCGTATTCTTTCATCTAAATCACTTTACCGCGGCAGCTCTTTCTTTTAATTTGACCCAGAAATAGATACTAAAGCCTTGGCATCAGGCAGAAAATGTATTGGTCCTAGTTAACATTTTGTATTGAGTCATTTTGAATAGTAAGTAAAATTCATTGTCAAGGGAGGGGCTGAAAATGCATTTACAAAACCGCAACACGAATTTCAGATTGTAGTGATGTTACCTTGACAGACAGGCAGAATATGATTTCTTGAAATTTTAATTAGTGGAAAAAGTCCACTCTTTTCAAAGCATTAGCCAGCAGGAGAAGTATATAAGCAAGGATATTCATTTATCATGCACATGCATGTCTCAATGCTTCGTTTCTTTATTTTTCTTTAACTTAAAGCAGTGTAGCAACCTCACTAATTTAAGAACTGCAATGTAGCGGCTGCAGGTCAGATTCCTCCCGTTGGAGAGGCACAAACCACAAAGCTACCAAGCTGTCAAAGCTTAATATAATGACAAGGTATCTGGATGCATTTTGCCGTTTCAAATGGCATTAAGCCAAGTAAAGTATGGAAAGATTTAATAAGGAAAAGAAATTGGAGAAAACTTGCTGTGGGATGAGAACAGTTTTTGGCAATTGGAAGATATGGATTTTTTTCACTTATTTTTCTGCAGATTAAGAACAGAAAAACCGAGATCGGGAAGTTAATGAAGACAATTTTAAGAAATGCCCATGATGATATCGGTGTTATGATAACAAAATTAGCTTCATTACTGGCAAGAATAAATATCATGGAGCTGATTATGGAAAGGAGTTTGTAGAGCTCAGTAAAACGTCTAAAGCAGCATTATTGAGATAGTTTGTGCATTAGAGTAGCTTCAATTTATAGGAAAAAGTCGCAAGGTCAAAATTTAATTATAACAATAAATAAAAAATTCCCCCCATTGCTGGTTAACATTATTATACATTAATATTAAACATTATCACATATGGATGACAAGGAACCGTTCTTAAAGACTAGAAGTCGTAAAATAATGAATGCTCTTTCAAGTTTCATTTTAAATATATATCAGTGGTGGTGGTGCACAAAAAAGAGAAAAAATCGACCCTAGTTGTGAAGCTGGGGTCTACGGAAAAAACAAAAACAAGAAAAGTGGGGCTTCCTGAATACCAGGGACCCCTCCCCCGTCCAAAACAAAGCTAATATATTTTTAAAAAGTGAGGAGATCAAGTACCACAGTAATATGCACCCAAGACTCTCATGTGTTATACTTAAAAATTCTGATAGAGAAACTTCCGTAATAAACTTCAAAGTTTATAAGTAATTTCTTTCACACCAGAAGGAATACTTCTAAACTCCAAGGCCTCCCAATTTTTAACCAAAGTAATTAATCAAAGTGGAACCAAATCTCAGTTGAAAATCTTTATTAATACGCCAGTAAAATTTTCTGAAACAGTCAAAACTAATTTTAGTAAATATTTTATTTATACCCATATATGAAAACTGTTATTATTAGTTATTTTTTCTTTACTTGTCTTAGGTTATTAATGATATCCATTTCAGGAACGCTGCATAGATCTTTCAAAAGATTATTTATGCAAATAAATCCAAACTTTAATTTACCAAATAGGTAAGTGGAAAAATAATATTGAATAAACTAATGGCCTAAGGTTAAAAAAATAGATTTAGAAATATTTCATATGCATCTATATATTGAGGCAAAACCTTAAATATCTGCAATCAAGAATATGGATTTTATATCTTTTAGGGGAAGCTCCCAAGACCTGACGCTGTATTGTAAGTTTTGCTTTAACTGCCACGATTTGTTCAAGGAAATCCTTGCTTTGTGTGTGACAAGGTCATTCAATCTCTCAGCACAAGGTCAGGCTATAAAAATCCTCAAGTTAGCGTTCCTTTGTCTTGGGATATTGTCAATACAAATCTTTGGTAGCAACAAGCACATAATTCTCTATCTTTTTAATGAAATACTCTTATTTATATGAAGCAAATTATCCCAGTAGAAAAGCTAATATGAATGACTGGGTACGTCATGCTCAAATGAGTGAATAATTTATTTAAATATTACTCTTTTTAGATATGATACCCAGACCAAATTATCTGCAACTTTAGAAATATCACTTTTTAATTGTTATTCTTTTTGCGTTAGTCTTGCACAGAAAACAGAATAAAACAATGTCACATATACAAGTAATGTTTAGTTTACCTTCAATTTCCTTAAAGTAAGTGCGATTGACTAGCTGAAATTTATAGGATTTCCTCGTATTGTGTATGTTTGTGCTTTAGTCATTTGTTTTTGCTCTTTTGTATTATTCTCTATTATGTACCGGATGAGAAATCTAGCCGCTCCCTCCGCTAGACCCCTCCAAAAAATAAGTAACAAATGACATACGTAGTTTATTTTCGTGTGTTTGTTTTGGCACGAGCACTCCCGGGGCATCCAATTTATCTTTCTGTCCCTTTATTCTATCTGTCAACAGCGTCATGTTGCAGGGGGAGTCTCCGGTTACTGTTATTCTCAGCTGCCAGACCCACGCAAAAACAAGTTCGTTTATAGCGCCCGTTAAAAAGAGGTTCCCTTAAAACGAGAACTCTGTTAAAAACAACAGAAAAAAAGGCATTTCCGCCATTGCACGCCTTCAACTTGAGATGCCTTTCAATTTTTCTCTTATGTAACTTGCATTTTATTTCTTGTGTTATGTGTAATGTAAGGCAGAGTCTAGGGACAAAAGCTATTCTAAATATTGGTAGAGATAATACATTGAAATTTCCGTAAAAAGACGGATGATCAGCAACACGTCATCGTCGAATTTCGAAGGGGACATCAAAAAGAGTCCGTAAAGGATATGTTATGCTATATTTAATTAGTTTTCCAATCTCAGTAATTATATTGAAGTTTTCTTCAAACTTCCTTGTGGGAAAATGAATCATATGTCATTTTGCACAGTGAGCCTGCTGGCGTGAGAATTTAACTGTGAAACATAAAACATATACTGTGCAAGCTTCGCTACTTCTTTGGATCTTGTAAAGTGAGAGGAGAATACCGTGCTTCATATACATACCAGAGACTTCTTTCTGCAAGCAACTTTATTCAGTGCGGACCAAAGCAAGAATTCTTGGAATGATGCCAATGGCTATTTTTCAGAATAACAACTGCAAAGTGAATCAAGGCGATAAACGATACTAATTTCACTGCTTTTACCAACAACGTGCCAGTGCGAAAAGACACACAAACACACACACACACACACACACACCCACACAAACACCACACGCACACACTCAAATTCGTTATACTACTGGTCGTTCAATTGGCAAAATTCAAAAGTGTTGGGTCTTTTCGGTAGATGGAAGGGTTACCACCTGGAAAACCCCTTGAGTTTCCTTGATGCTAATTGTGAGATGAGCAGCCCAACCCCATAAATGCTTACTGAGTATTGGAATGGCAATAAAATCTTGAACTACCCCACAAGTGAAAAAATGGTTCACACACACACACACACACACACACACAATTCGAGCACATCCGGTGTTTACTAGGTTAAAAATACGCTTGCTGATTGCAGTGTACAAGCATTTCATATTTCCCCTAATTGTATAGTCAGGAAAGTTTTTCTCCCCTCTGTGCTTGTAGGAACAGAAATTAAATTCGTTATTGAAAATCAATCATAAAGCATGAGCATTATTTCATGTATTATGTCAACAATAGAGGTGTTATTAATTATTAGCTTATCTTCCCTATCCAATGATGAAATGTTATTGATACATTTTCCATTTGTGGTAGCTAGTTGATAATTGATTGGTGTTTTC
>NC_087201.1:74259032-74266532 GCF_015104395.2 Macrobrachium nipponense
TTTCTTAGTGTAGTGATCAAGTCAAATAGATTTCGCTTTTATAATCAAGATTATTCTGGGGATCCTACTGTAGATAACTGAGACGCACGACACTGTGATTTTATGTTACATGTACCTATATATACGTACATACTTACTATATACCAATCGATCTATATATCCAATAAACACGTATCTATACTCTCTCTCTCTCTCTCTCTCTCTCTCTCTCTCTCTCTCTCTCCTCTCATCTCTCTCTCTCTCTATATATATTATATATATATATATATATATATATATATATATATATATATATATATATATATACTATATATATATATATATATATATATATATATATATATATATATATATATATATATATATATATCCTGATCCAACATACATCTCAAATAAATTAGAAAGCAATTCATATTACCACAACAGGTAAGCATTTATTTCAGTGATTATTCAGAATAAATGAAATGCAGTAGTTGCAGGTCGCTTTGCAATTACGGCACTGAACTCCGTTCCAGTGTCTGTGTCAAATGGGTCGAACAATGTCCAGTTGTTTGGGAGTTTGTAATTTGTACCGTTGAACTTAATATCATATCTGCTCCTTACCTTACAAATAAATACCGTCAGCCAGTCAGAGCATTGCCGTTTGTTCTCTTGTATCTTGCTTTTCTGAACTATTGAGCTTTAATATTATTATTATGACTATATCGTAAAGAACGTCTAATTGCCGTCAGATCTAACCCGACACATTACAACAGTGTTGCGATATTTCATCACAGTCATTCTTTTTCAGTCATTGGCTAACTCTTGATAATAATGAATTCTATTTTTTATTCGATTTAAATTTTATAAAATTCTTTCATCTTTATTCTTGCAATTCATTGATACCCAAGCACAAGTCAGTATCAAAATTTTATCGCATGAATACAGATGAAACTCCGGAAAATACGAATCATGCATTCACCGGGATTTTAGCGCAGTAATTTAGCAAAGATGAATGTTGAGATTACATGACATAGCTTTGCATCTTAATTGTGCGAAGATTGTAAGCTGTCAATGCATCACGATCTCCAATGTATCATGGACATTTAGAAAATAACCATGCTTGGTTTTCTCTCCTGTTTTTCTTATAATTGCGGACTATTATCTTTTGCATGATTCATCTGTCTGAGCAGTTACGTTCATTACTTCATTTGATCCTGCAAGCAACAATGACAGTTTTCCGATGAAAGCCGAGATATAACCTTTATTCTATATTTGTTTTGATGACGTTATTACTTACGATTTTGAAAGATACAGTAAAAGGTAATCATGGTCATACAATTTCTATTTTTTACTCCCACCTCATTTGTAGGCTGTTTTGCGAGGTTAGCCAATAGTCAACCCACAAACTAAACTTTTAAATTTTAAGGCTCTTTTTAACACCTTTTCTCTTCTTTTGGACGAGACAGTTATGGCATAAAATTGGAATTTCGTCGGCTTTGTCATGAAGGGAGTCGAAGTGATTTATTGTTTTTTCTTTCTCGTAATTATTTGAACTAAAGGTCCTTAGTTTCTTTTTATCTTTTATGACAGTGTGTGTGTGTGTGTGTGTGTGTGTGTGGAGAGAGAGGATTGTAAAATTGTTTGTGGATTGTCGTCATATACGAGATATACAATTTTTTTTTCATTGTTGAGACAGTTGTTGCAGTCTTTCCACAATGACAAAATACCGTTTAAACTGGAAATTATTACGACTAAGATTTACGGTACGGAGGACAAACAACAAACAAGTCTTATTAGTGTAATAATGCACACCATAATTGAATGTATCAATACATCTTATATACGCTGTTGTTGTTTCTTGTGTTTGTTTTCGTCGTTTCTGCAGTTACTTTTAATTATGGAGGGACATTCAGCTGCACCAAAACTACCAGATCTTGAATTCTTTATCAACGCCATAAGTAGCACTTAAAATGTATATAAGCGGCAGGTAAATCATCGAATGTACAGGTGTTAGCTTACTTCTTCATAACTGTTTATCATTCAAAATTATTTTACAGCAACACGTTCGGAAGTTCACGATTTGTTCCTTATTCCTGGCTGAGGCAGAAGCCTGTCAATGTGGAATACCTTGAGTCCATCCTGTATGGTGAATATAGACTGAGAGTTTCACCCTGTGGGGACGTAACCCAATTGCTGCACTGTTAACGAATATCCCAATGGGTGTTGATGTACTAATCAAGGAAAATACGGAATTTTATCCAGGTACCATTGCTGTGGGCTAGGCAGCAGCAGGAGGAAGAGGATCTGCTTTCAGCACACTTTGCCACTCTGGCTACCCTGGCAACAGATACAAGTGCTACTTGGTCCGAGAGCTTGAAAGAATAGTGGGGTTTCGGTTTCATGTGACTTTGTGCTGCGCAAGTGGACGTGCACATTGTTCATCGGGCATCAGTAACGTGACTTGTATGACTTTCGCTCTTAGAAGTAAATGGTTTGTCCTCACACTGCAGGATGAGTCGCTCGTCGGGCGGGTTGGGCGAATTTCTTTGCATGGCGCCAAATATTCATCACGCTCAACTCATGAATTTGCCATAATACCCTGGACTCTTCCTTTGTATTGATACAAGGGTGAACTACATTCTTGTTGTGGCTAAGGAAAAACATCGTCTTTTGCTGATGACAGCCTGAAATGATTTTTGTTTTCGCTGTAGGATCGGACGACATGTTTGTGCTTGTATTATACCGCGTAGTTTGCAAGAACATTCACTGCTAAGTAGATGGCATGCATTAAGAACCCGAAATTAGGTCGGGTAAAATGAACTCGTCTCATTAGTTCGTGTAGCAAAAAGGTTTGTTAATTAAAGCAAGAAAAGGATGAAAAGGAAAACAATGGTTAGTATTCAAGGGATATTACAATTACCTACTTCCGATAGTGAGCGCGCGCGCACACACACACACACACACACGCATATTATATATATATTATATATATATATATATATATATATATATAGATATATATATATATAAATATATATATATATATATAAATATATTTTCGAGCACTTCCTTCTGTGCTCCTGATCACTGGTAAAATATGGGCATAGGATGTCTTACAAGAGTATATATATAAAACATATATAGGTGTGACAGTAAATCTCTATTGGTGCCCCACGAAGGATGGAAATCTAACTATTCCCTGGTGTCTTCGGGAGTTCGCTCATTAACTTATACTTAAATAAAAGGGAAGCCGGAGTTTACAAGATACCGTGTAACAATTGTAATGAGATTTACGTTGGGGAAACTGATAGATCCATGACGCAAAGATTAGCAGAGCACAAAAGATCAGTGCGATATGCCTCAGAGAACTTGGGGATTTTCCTACATATTATGGACAATGGACATACTATGAACTGGAGTAGAGCAGAGCTGGTTTTTAAAAGTAGCTGTCCGTACAAAAGGAAGATGCTGGAATCTGCTATCATCAATCAAACCAACAATATGACTTGTCAGGAGGACACTGGATATCGGGTGACATCGACGAGTTAATCCTTAGGCCTCTTGTCAAGCAGGTGTTGAAGAACATACGACCACCGGACGAGTCGCCAGACGGGAGTTAATGAGGCCAGGAGACAACAGGGAATAGTTCAATTTCCATCCTTCCTGGGTCACCAATAGAGCTTGTAAGACATCCTATGTCCATATTTTACTAGTGATCAGGGGTACAGAAGGAAGTGATCAAAATATACAGTCGTACCGTTCAAACAGTGTTGTATGGGCCTTTTATCTTGAGATATATATATATATATAATATTATATATATATATATTATATATATATATATACATATATATATATATTAAATATACATATTATATATATATATATATATATATCATACATATAATTATATATATATATATATATATATAAATATATATATATATATATATATATATATATATATATATATATTGTGTGTGTGTGTATATATATATATGTGTGTGTGTGTGTGTGTGTGTGTGTGCGCGCGTGTGTGTATCTGGTGAGAAATAAACGCTTTATTGACATTTTGAAGCCGTTTTGGCAACATCTAGAAGATTAAATGATGTCTCATAAACGGGGGACTGGTCTTGATTGATGCGTCTCATTCTCGACCGAAACAAAACGTCATTAGTATGATGTCATCTTTTATTTTTTACTAAACTCAGGAATAAAAAATAAGAGTCTTTTTAAAAAAGTAAAAAGGAAACCTTGCAGCTTTTAGGAATCTAGACCGATGTAAAGTTGTGCACTGCGCATGTTCTCTAGTTACATGTTGAGGGGCTACTATATATATAGCAGCTGCGCTATCAGTAGCAGTACTGATATTTCATAAATGAAAATTTGTCTCGTCGCTGAACACAAGTTGATATTCCTCTTAAGCTTCATATTTTATGTAGGTAATCCTTCATTTTGACTTCATGCATTCCCATTTTCTCTTTGTATATCTTGCATGAGTTTAGTCATGAAGAGCATCTCCTGAGGTTCTGCACAACACAAACCCTGTGGGCGATTCAGGATATCGTGTCATTTTTCTTGCTTATAATCTTCCCACTTAAGGTAATATGCTATGCAACCGCTGGGTGCTTGTAAACTTCCTCGGTGAGCAGGTGTGTGAACTGCTGTAAAGAATCATGTATAATGATTACGCACTCGGCATGTTATTGCAGAAAATGGAAACTCCTTATGCTTCACAAATAAGGTAAATCACGTTCTTTCTCCTTCTGTTTCGAGGCAACAGTGGCTCACTGCATGACAATAATTCCTGAGCGGAGTTAGAATCAGCACACAATATCATGAGAGAAAAAAGCAGTCCCGTACTAGTATTTCGTAGGTTTATGCTTCTGTTTAAATTATCGTCAATCAGTTGAGGAACCAGATTCTTCCATAGTCCTTTATATAACGCAAGGAAATATCTCACATTTTGACGTGTTAAGGGAGCCAGAATTTTTTTTAACATTAGATACTGTAGTTAATATTATGAAAAGATTCTTACCTCTATATTAGTAAAATGCGACAGTGAAACAATTACCTTTTAGTTAAGAAAAATAGGTTAACCGTAGCACCAGCATAAACTTGGCATGGAGTTTGCTTCTACGAATCGGCTTTTTGCACTCTTATGCCTCGTATGCAGTTAGGGAGGGTTAGAAGTCTCGAAATGATTTAACACTAATGCCGTGGACACTGCTGTAGCAACCACCATACCCATCCCCATTCCTTGCTTCAGAGGCGCAGAAATATGTTTGAGGAAAATGCGGATTGTATTTGTTAGTGGAAGCGAACTTGACAGATTCTGAACTAAGATCTTCTCTCCACTAAAGGAGCAGAGAATACCAATGGGTAGGGAGCTCTTTTCCACACTTTCACAGGGTCCTATGCTGTAGCAGGCTTCAGTGGAAGTAAAAAAAAATGGTTGAAATAGAAAGAGTTCAGTGAAGCATTAGTCACCTTTGCAAAACTCAGTGAATATCCGTCTGAAATTGCGGAGTCTGAGCTACCAGTTCGAGGATATATGTGCCTCCAGTGTAAAATAATAAAAAAAAAAAATAAAATTAAAAAAAAAAAAAAAAAAATTAAAAAAAAAAATTAATTAAAAATTATTAATTAATTAAATTAAATTATTATTATTATTATTATTTATTATTATTATTAATATTATTAAATTATTATTATTATTATTGATTATTATTATTATTATTATTATTATTATTATTATTATTTTGTTCCTAAGGGGTCCACAATAATACAAAGTGTTAGGAATCCGTGTATAATTTTTAAGACTTTACAAAAAGCTTTCGAACCCTTCCCTAATTTCATCTTCAGTCCAAATGAACAATTATATACTCTCGCGGTAGAGAGGTTTTCACTACTACTACTACTACTACCACTACTACTACTACTACTACTATACTACTATTACTATTACTATTATTATATTATTATTATTATTATTATTATTATTATTATTATTATTATTATTGAAGTTTAACCAGATCACTGAGCTGACTTTCAGTTCTCACAGGGCTGGCCCAGGCTCATAAATATAAACAGGCAAACATTTCCATATATAACACAATGCTTGATCTCTTTGCACGAAAGCAGAGGTCATACGACTTACACCCACCAATGTAAACTTCACTGTAGGTACAAGCCAAACCAGGGCCTATTTGAGGTTAATTTATTCTCTGAAAGCCAGAAATTCAGTGTCATTCCAAATGGGGATGATCAACAGAAGTTGACATGTCGAAAATACTCTGGACTATCCTTGAGCCCACTTATACAGGATACTGAGAATTAACAAAACGTGGTTTTGAGAACCAATGGGGTCGTGGAAGGTGTGCTTGTGTAAAGAATGAATTATGCTGTACTCCACTTTGCAGATACTCTTCTTAGATTTAGTCGGGTGGGTATTTGGTTGAAGTCGCCTTATATTGTGGTTTTATATAAGATTTTTCTCTATCACCATGCCTAAAAACTAATAAATTACCATAATAAAAAACTTATCGGACATGTATACATTAATATAGTAGTGTGTGTCACATACTACGGATTCATATGGCTTCCATTTTGAAAAATGGCTGATACTTTTAACCCTAAATAATGGAATAATTCAGTGTTTATCAAGCAAAATTTCAAGCCTGCATCGTCAGCTGAACGACTGCATGTGGTATCTACTACTTAGTTAATTCATCATATGAATATAAAACAATTTAGCTCAAAAATTTGTAAAATAAAAAAACTCATTTTCGGCAATAACAAGAAAATTTATTCCTGTTTTCGTCAATCAGTACAACTACGGCATTCTTGCGTCTAGATAAATTTAGTTCAAGTCGTAAGAATTTTTAGACATTTTTACGTAATAATTTGTTTATTTGCCTCTCCACCAAACTCCATACCTGGGCATTTTTTAAATCAATGAGAAACTTAACATCTGGTTACTTCGTTAGAAAATGTGAGAGTTTTGAATGTTGGTAAAAGTGTCTATTTGTAGATATTCCTTCAGGAGGATGAAACTAAGGTGAATTACTTTTTTCCGGCTGAAAGGAATTCCCTCAGTTACTCATAGTAGCTATGATACGGGGAAACTGGGCATGATTTCGATAAAAAGTAGCGTGAAGAGGAAATATGTCCATTATTCTCTTCATAATAAGGTCCAATTTTGCGACATGGACTTTTTAGTAAGATTTTTTTTTTTTCCGTAGGTGTTTTGACGCAGACTTTTTCTTGGCGCACTTTCGATAACTAGCCTTTTGAAGTAGCAAAACTTTTCATGCATTTGTTTTAGTTATCAGACTGAAGTAACATTAGAGGAAAGGTGCCACTGAACTGACAAAAAAAACTGTAAAATACTGTAAGATTTAATCGCAATTTGGTTTTTTATTCTTTGACTCGAGTCAGTTGTGGTCATAAGTAAAAAAAAATATTTAGCAAATAGGCTACATATATGCTGGTAATACGATAGACATAGAGTACTTG
>NC_087201.1:74271532-74306532 GCF_015104395.2 Macrobrachium nipponense
CCGATGATATCGTTTGGGATGATTACATTTCAACTGCCTGCTATTTTCTCGGTAATAAGAGGTCCAACCTTTCGAAGAAGAGAAAATATAATGATAACATCAAGGAGGAAGTTCCTTCCTCTTCAATGCTGAACAGATAAAAATACTCGAGAAATATTATCCTTCATTTCGTTCGTTCCTCAAATTCGCACCTGGGGTTAATGTTAGTCAAGTCTGATACAGATATTATTATTATTATTATTATTATTATTATTATTATTATTATTATTATTATTATTATTATTATTATTATTATTATTGTTGTTGTGAAATCACAGACTCCAGCACTTTCAGTAACTATCTATCTATCCCTCTGTCTATCTGGTACACGAACTGTTTAACGCTTTTCAACTGGGATTTCACAATCTGACTTGGTTCATGGACGTACTTCAAGTTACGACAGATAAATAAAGGTATGAGTGAACCCATCCAGAGGTGCTATATTGATAGTCATACATAAGATCCTTATTTGCCAGCTGCACGTTGTTAATTAAAACTCCCTCTATGAGACTAGACATTCTTCTTGACGTTGTTATTCGTACCCCACAGTTGTCGTTTGATCTGTCGTGGTAACTTGAGTAAAGACTAAATGAAAGAAAGTAAAGGAGCAAAAGTTACGCAACGTGGAAAAATTCGAATTCGATCATCTGCAAGCTCTTTTGAAAGGGAAGTGATGTGATGAAAAGCAATGATTTTATTATGTAATAATAGAAACTCCTGCCACAAAAATCAACTTTTGAATGATTTAAAATTTTGGATCTATTCATAAATCCATTGATAATATAAGGTTATCAGATTCATTATATATAAGCTTTCATCTATATTTAAAAAAAAAATTCATTACGTTTTTATTAGGACTGAATAAGGAATGATCAGATTCAAGGCAAAGAAATCAGAGCTTTTGAAACGGATTAGATCAAAGTTTTAATTTTTTTCACCATATCAAAGCCTGAATTTTCGCAAATGATGACAGTCCTCAAAAACCCTTCACTCTTGGTTGCGATAAAAAAAAAAATGACTGGAATTTTCCCTACCCGTTTCCTTTGCCCATAGGAATGATTTTTTCCTCTGTTCTTTCTGCCTTTTTTTTTTAGTCCTTTTTAGGTTAGATAACGAGACTCCGGAATTTAACAGAAAATTAATTATAAGTTGGAATGACGGCGCTCATGCTCTAGGTGAATTTTTAATGAGAGTTAGAATACAAAAATAACCTTTGAATGGATGCAAATAAACATAAAGTCAAATGATTAATGATGAAGAAAACTATATTGTTACATAATATTGATAAAAATTAATAAACATGGGGCACATTACCTGTGGGTAAAGAATAATAATGATGATTAATCCAAAATATTAAAAATAAATTGCCACTATTTGGAAATAAACATCAATAAACATGAAACATGTTAATAAGAAACCTAAAATGCTTTTAAACCATGATCAATGATAAAGAAAATTGTGATAAATGCCTAAATAATAACCATTAGTGCATGAAAAGGCAAAAAAAGATGGCTAATGCCAAATAATACTTTTACTCACCAAATTTATGAAGTTCTTGTTTTGTTTATTAATTATTTTTGCTGAGTAGTAAGTTGCACTAATCAATAGAGAGACGAAGACGCCATCAACACGGATTGGATGGGGGTGGGGGTGGGAGACCGGAGATGTTGGAAAAAACACGTTCCCATTGTGTTTGTAACACGCCCACCTGACAGAAAGACTTGGCATCGTATGTCCTAGTTCATGGCGATACAGACCTGGTCGTCGTCAAGGAGTTTAGCAGTCTTCAGGGCATCAGGCAGCCACAGATATTTATTCATTGTGTACCTTTAATTCTTGTTCAAGCTGAGAAACAACTGTTCCAACCCGCCACTCTTCAATAAAAGCTTTCAATAAGTTGTAGCAAGCATCTTCACTGATAATATAATCGCGACTGAAAATCTTGCTGTAATATTCGATTAAGGCATTTTCCTAAAATGCTTCTTAATGCGGTTCGTTGTATGCTTCTGGGTGTAGCGCTTGGGACAAGCTGGCAGAATTTTATCTGTTATTTTCGGGGATTTGGTGTTCTTGCCCTCAATACCCATAATGTTCCTCCCTCTAGCAACTTTTTCACAGCACTTTGGGTCTTCATAGCCACGCAGATTGTTATTTCCTTGTCCCCGACGTTTATAGAGTGACGCAACGACCACTTCTCGCTTTCTTCAGCTTTTGATGGCTTCCATTAGATGGGTCCCCTGTGAATACTTCTTTAGAAGTATACCACCTGCAAGCTGTAGTCCCCCACTGACCCCATCTTTGAAAAACAACACATGTTCTTGCAGCTGCAAGGGGCCCGTGCCTTCTTAAGGTATTAGTTTTTCTTGTACCAGCCTTCTTAGCATAGTTTTGGTAGGACGGGCAAAGGTTTTTTTGCCTTTAAGCAACATTAACAGCACATCTTTCTGGCTTCAAAACTAATAGAGGTGGCACTCTTGCTCACGTACGGGGCCGTTTGATGCACAAGATGGTGAACCTGACATCTTTGGAGTCACTGTCACTATAATCGTAAAACTAATAAGTTCATATTATCTTTCTTTTCACACTACTCGCCTTCCCTTATATAACCTTCTCCTTTTGATTTTTTTTTCTCTGTAATATCACTGTTTTCCGGTGTACCATCACTACCTTGGTTAATAACAACACTGTCACTAAGATCTTTCAGCGGAAGAACTCATAATCATCAGTCTCTAGCATCCAAACACGAAAAGCAGACAATAGGCAGCTTTATCTCCGCTAAAGAGGCCACACATTTATATTAATTTTCACTTTTTTGTTTTTTTTACACTATGTGGGGATGGCCCGGCCACATCGAAATCTCTCATAGAATCTACGTTTCTGAACACATTACAGCGCTAAAAATAAATCTTGATGATTAACAATGTCGACGTTAATAGCGATAAAATAGTTTATTTACAGAGCAATCACTTGGCGAGCGCTGACTGGCTGGCCCACAGCGCGGCTTACAGCTAAAACTAGATGGCAGTTAAGTTTATAACTGCTCCCCCAACACCAGGTGTCTTTAGAGGTCTGACCGGTCTGTCCCATGGCGTATAACATTCTCCATAGTAATTCATTATAATGCATCTCCAGAAACATGGTTCATAGTCTATCACGTAAAAAAAAAAAAAAAAAAAAAAAAAAAAAAAAAAAAAAAAACCAAAAAAAAAAAAAAAAAAACGCTTTTCATTAAAAGCAATTTTCGACTATAATGGACGTAGCTTACAGCATGGTTCTTTATGCCCCATTTTTCTTGTCTGAGGATGGGATCCCTGATCTGACCTGAATTTAACTGGAAGTGACCCACAATATGTTTCTCGAGTGATGGACTAAAATTATTTCAGCCGTATCATTAGAACTATCATTTTATGTCAAGAATCGTTTTTTTTTTTATTTACGAGACAGTTATGGCGTTTGAGGCATCGCTTTATGTTCTATGTTTTCAATGGAAATATGAATAAATAAATTACCTAGTAGAAAGTAATACATATGATGACAAGTCCAGAGTTACATTAGTTCAGAACTATGACACGCCTAAAGTGATAGGAACATTTTAAGGTTTCTAATGAAGGCTAAATATTTCAGTAACAAATATTTACCTATATTTATCGCCTAAACGACAAACAGGCAGTTTCAATCTTATAAGAGAAGTATACAGGAATTTCAGCATACAAAATAACTGTCCTTATGAATGGATACGTTTAATATTTTTAACCTTTTTATAAAACCCACGGAAAAAAACGTATATATTTACTTTTCGGCAGAAATACAGTCACCACTGATTCGGATAATATTTCCTAGGATACAGGGACTTAAAGCTGTGCCTTCCTTTAAAAGAAAAAAAGAAAATACAAACAGCCATGGTTTTTATCTACAAATAGCACAAGGATTTCACAGCCATAAAAGAACAGTAAAATGCAGACTGGTCTCTCGCACTTTGTTTCAATAGTATTGTAGCTACCTTTTATTATTTATAATATTTTTGTATACACAAACACATACACATACACACCCGCACACACACACACACACACACACACAATTAATATATATATATATATATATATATATAGATATATACTATATATATATATATATATATATATATATATATAGATATATATATCATATATATATATATTATATATATATGTGTGTGTATATATTGATATATTATATATTATATATATATTATAATTATATATATATAATATATAAGTATGTGTGTGTGCATATATATATATATATATATATATATATATATATATATATATATATATATATATATATATATATATATATTTAATATGTACTTTTTATTCGAACGTAAAGTAGAATTGATTTTTATTGGACCGCAAACAAAAAAATGTTACAGTAAAGACTTGGATAAGGAAGCCAAATTAAAAAAGATATATATAAAATAAAAGAAAAAAGAAAAATCCTATCCATGGACACCTGTTTTTGCACATGAGACCTTAATGCTTTAGGTTATTATGTTCTTTGTAAGCATTCTGAATATTCATGCCAGCAGTGAATGGAATTTATCGAAGCAAATGTGAATGACCACTGTACCGCTCATACTCAGTCGCCGTACCATCTGTGGCTGGTTGCACCTTTCAAAATTGTGATACGGAATCGTCATATTCCTACTTCATATGGGAGAAATTAGAATTTCACAAATGCTAATATCCTTTGAAAGTTTAATTCTATGTATGAATAAGAACAACATAATCTAAAACCCGTAATCTTCGTAGGGACCCCGTTCCGTGCACTGTGGGCATTACTTGAAGGTCTTTGCAGCGGCCCTTCCGTCCTTAGCTGCAACCACTTTCATTCCGTTTACTGAACCTCCATTCATACCTTCTTTCCTCCTTCTTACCTTTCACCCTCCCCTCCCCTAACAATTGATTCAAATCGGAACTGCGAGGTTTTCCGTCTGTTACGCTTTTTAAAACTTTTATACTGTCAATTTTCGTTTAAGCGCTGAATGACTTCATTACACATTGGACTTTATTCTAAAATGCGGAAAGTTTTCTCTATCATTATTTGCAATTTTTGGAAATTATCTGTTCTCATCTTCAGGCTCACAAATTAAAAAAAAAAATAAAAGGTGAAGCGAAAATTGGGCGTAATGACATAACATCAATGAAACGTGGCAATTGATTTTCTGGTTGTCCGAAAGAAGAAAGTACGTAAGAGGCTTGAATGAGCTGTGAAGGTGGTTAAATGTTATTTATAGTTAGTAAAGAAAATAGCTAAATATCTAATCCAAAAGGGTATTCAGCATTTTGTAATGAATTGGCGGTCTAAGATAATATAAAAAAAAGGGGGCAGGTGGTGGGGGAGGGGGGTGGTAAGGGAAACCCGACGATGACCAAAACACTTATGACACCAAAGCAGTTAAAATATTTTTTAATGAACATCTGAATTAGCATTGTATTACCATTAAGTGCTGGCTAAACTAAATTTTTCTGGTTTACACACACACACACACACTGTGTGTGTGTGTGTACATATATGTATTATGTGTTTTTTTTATTCGCAGAGATAGGATTTAATTGTGTTTTCGGGTGATATTCACTTATTCTGCGTAGTGTAAAAGTCGCAATGTTATCTCAGATTCTTTATTTCCATACTGTTTGGATATTATACTCTTTACCGCAAGATTAAATTGATAAATGGAAATTCCTTCTTTTATTTCCAAAGGAAGTAATTTAACTGTAATGAACGTATCTTCTTTACTGAGTAAAAGAATGATACACATAACCAGTGGTCTTGATTTATTTGCGGCCCAGTTTCAAAGAACTTAGTTTCTTTTTGACGGGATTGAATGGTTTTTTTAAGCCTATGTTAATGATTAAGTAAATGTGCGCAAACCCGGACTATGTATTATAACACTGAACACAGGCGCACTTCCTCATGAGAACACTGACACTCTGACCTCAAAAATCCCAACTGAAAAGTGAGGCAAGAGAAAATCCTAAGCATAAGCTGGATTAATAAGGATTTGTATAAGATTCTTATTTTTCCCGAGAAAGGATTTTCGAAGCAGGTGAATAATGGAAGTAGTATAATAAAGTTGAGGTTCCCATGGAGAGGATGAGAGCCCCAGGGAGCCCCAGGGGAAAAACACTGGAAATGTTATGTGCTGAAAATAGACGCACTAATGATGAAGGAATTTTGTCTATTGGTCTCTTCATCTGTCTATTTTAGAGGAAGGTCTATTAAAAGAAAATAGTTGAAAAGCAATCATTTCATCGTTCACTGGATTCTTGAGGAGCAAACTTCTGCAAAATGACCCCCTTCGTGTTTGTATCTGCAAATGTTTTTTTTTGCACTGGTTTGAACTACATTATACACAATTTGATGCTTACCCCCATCTTGCAGACTTTCATTCACATGAGCTAAGAAGTGAGAGGTAGTTATCGTCCCCGAACTAGGACTTATTTCTGAGCTAAGACCTATGTTGGATGTGTCCCGACTAGGACAATCCATTTGACGATGGTGATGGGCTCTAGTCATAAAATGTCCCTCTCCAAGTCTCATTTGCAATAAAAGAAACACATGCTTCATTAACAGATTCATCTTATACTGACACCTCTTGTTTTCATTCTGATTTTCAATTACTCTTTGTGTTTATTCATTGGCACAGCAGATGTATTTCTCCAAATTCAAATACACCCCTAACCCCCGACCTTCTTCTTCTCTCTCTCTCTCTCTCTCTCTCTCTCTCTCTCTCTCTCGTTTCCTCTCTCTCTCTCTCTCTCTCTCTCTCTCTCTCTCTCTCTCTCTCTCTCTCCAAATTCCGGAAAAATGATATGAATCAAGTGAATAGAAAGGAAAGAACATTCTACCCCTTCTTACCAGCGGAAACAAACAAATATGAGTGGCAAAACTTTCCCCAAATGGTCCATCTCCGGATGAGCTTTTGTCTATTCTCCTTCCAAGTGCCTGATCATAAACGATGCGCAAAGACATTACATGGAAGTTGCTGGTTCCCTAAGATAAAGTTCCAATGTTCCAACAACTCCTCCACTCGATCAACCTCCTCTCGTTTTTAATCGCCAGTTTTCTTTCTACACGTGTCCAAACAACTATAAAACTTCTAAATTTACCTTTTATCTTCACGTGATAAACTCATAAATCCATAAAATTATATAAGGCCTTTACCAAGTGCGTTTTGTTAAGGGATTTTCTCTATTATTTAAGAAACCTTCCTCTGCGTCGAAACATAGAAATGAAAAAGAAAATATTCCCAGCAACAAATCAATGAGGAACCGAACGTACTGGTTTGAATTTATCTTCATCTTCTTATTCAGTTTAAGAACGAAAGTCAGTAATTATTAATGACAGCAGGAGTATCAGTTGTCGCAATGGCAGAAGTAGCAGCATACAACGATTCCTTTACTCAAATAACCCTACTGTCTACCGAACAAAATGCTTATGAGATTTAAAACAATAAACTCACATATGGACTGGATTCACTGCAAATTTGTGCTTTGGCAGCATTATCATCCCGTGTTTGTTTTTCATTAGCTTACCCGTGTTTCAGTTACCGTTTAATGCTGTTTCAGAATATCTTCAGAATAGATTCAGCTCCTTCAAGGAAATCGAGATGCTGGGTAAATACCCTGCGTAGTTTGCCCACCCATTTTAATCTAGCTTCAGGTACTCGCTTCTGCTGAGCGCTAAAAGAGAATTAGTCCCATGTTGATGAACAAGGCGTCTGGTATACAATGACTATAAATAGGTCTTCTATTTCATATTTCATTTCTTCAGATTAAGAAAGACCTAATACGAGCCTCTATTGCCAAAAAACTATTTAGCAATTATACTCTTAAAAAAAGTAACCTAGCTCAAGATATGCTTCATAAAAAATCGTCACAATCTTTGAAAATAATGTGATAAAAATATGATTTTTCTTTCTGACACTGATATGAATAACAACCTTACTCGATTAGATTTATGGCTCCAGTCTTTTCTAGGGAGCATTTTAGAATAATTGACGTAAAAATTAATTATTTCCAGGAATCTTGCATTTCATGATTTCCTGGATTTTAGGTTCCAGGATTATAACACTGTGATTTCAGCTTCCCGGGTTATGACCCCCAAAAATATCAGGTAGCCAGGTCTGTTTATGTAAACAATGGTGCAGTGGGTTTCCAGGAAACTCACCCATATCACTTGGCCTTCGGAAGGATCTATACCCATATTGTCATGTAAATATTATTATTATATATATATATATAATATAATTAATATATATAATAATTATATATTATAATGTATATGTCATTAATATATTATTTATTTAATATATTATATATATATAGATTATATTTTAAAAATTATTTTTAAATAATTTATATTATATATATATATGTATATATATATGATATATATATATAGATATATATATATACATACATATTAAATTATATATTATATATAATATATATATATATATATATTATATTAAATATATATTATATATATATATGTAGTATATATCGCTATGCCTTCGGCAGGATTTATACCTATAGTCTCATACGAGTATATATATGTGTGTGTCTGTGCACCCTTTCCCGTCTTTTTTTTAAGCGTTTATTCTTCATCATTGGAAAAAAATTATTGATGCAAAATCCGGCGTCTTCAGAAGGTGAAATAATATAAATTTACTTCTCTCTCTCTCTCTCTCTCTCTCTCTCTCTCTCTCTCTCTCTCCTCTCTCTCTCTCTCCACTTTATGGTATTTTTTTTTTCTCGATGAATGAATCTCGTGCAGATCTTTCCAATCAGACCCTGACATGCCTTAAGCTCTCTCATATCATTCCAATTCGTAGACCTTTCCGGCCCCACGGGGCTTTTGAAGAAGAACAAGAGAAAGAAAGAGGAGATAAAAACGGAAGGCGAAAAGGAGAAGAAGAAGAAGAAGGATAAGGATTATGATCCCGAGGGACTTTTCTTTCTTTTCACTTTAAGAGGAAGAAAGCAAAAGAGAGAAAAAAAAACTCTGTCGACAAATTTTTATTTGCAGAATATCCTGTCATGGTTCGATTTTCTTCCCAGAACAGTTCCAGAAAACTTCCACGAAGTCAAAATCTCAGAATTATGGCGTCATTTTTGTGATATGAGATAAAATTAAACAAGAAGTCTGCCGAGGAACATCGGTGTTCTCTTCAATATGCTTTGATATAGAAATTTAAGAGAAATATCTTGACGTTGCATTGCAGAATTTTATATATGCACTCTAATGTACTGTGAGACGAAATGATAACTAAAATATTTCACGTATATACAATATTTTGTGAAGGGTATTTAAAGAAAACAACACTTTTAAGTCATTCACTTACTGGGTTTGAAGAAATCACCATTATATGTTCATCTCTGAGTCTTAACACGTAATAAAGGTCTTGAAAGTGACAGACTGTAATGGCCTCCATGTGACTAGACATAAGTTTGTTAGTGTTGTTTTTATAATATGGAAATTAAGAAAAAAATTATGAATTATTTCTTGTTCAGAGGAATGGGGGATGGACATTGCTGGAGATTTTCTGACACAGCTGCTTCAGGGTCACCAAAAATTTCATTCAGTCAGAGTTACTTTGCGAATATATTTCTCATTGAAGAAGCTGAATGTAAACCTATCGACATTAGCATAATGAAAAAAGACAGCTAAGTCGAGCTAGACAGAAAATACTAGGCCAAGCCTTCATGTGTTATTCTTTGACACTTTATATGCATTTTTGACAATAGATTATTTCAAAAACAATTGTGCCTTTTATAACCTTAAAAATAATTTTTCTATAAGTTCAACGAAATAACGATAAGTCCAAACATAAATAATAAGTTTAATTATCAAAATGCGACGAAATAACAATATTTTAAAAAGGAATACAATGCCTAGGGCTTATGTAATATCTCACTTACCGGTGATATAATCGATATAAGATTGTGTAATCCCTTTGCAGAACTTGAACATATGCAAATATATTCATCTTTCCAGATGCAAAAACAACAACGTTAGGAAAACGAATGTATTGGATAGATATCACAATCATACGTAGAAGATTGTTGCTGTCTCCTCTCGTTATATATTTACTTGATGACTCAAGAAGGTCAGTGCCTCTCTTTATATGAATATCCTCTGACCTAGACCAAGCCTTATGATCAATAAAATACGGAAAGAGAGAGAGGAGAGAGAGAGAGAGAGAGAGAGAGAGAGAGAGAGAGATTGATACTATAACGTGTAGCGTATACTATATAAAATGGTTGATCTTCAAAGATAGTATAGTATCATAACATATTTCACTTGTACATGTCCTTTAAACAATATTTTTTATTTTTTATTCTCTTTTAAAACATAAAGAACAAAATGTAGAATAATCTTTAATAATTATTTATTAGGCAAAACTTCTCAAGGTCTGTTGTCACCACGCTTAAAATTACAAATTTTACATTTGTTCATCAGTAATTATGGTTTTCTGTTTATTTCCACAATACTATTTTAAGCCCCTGAGTTTCTCCCGTGTATTCAAATAACCAAAAGCTGTATATACGAAGCAAGTATATCTTATTATGATCAGCTTTTCTCATCAATAAAAAACTAACAGTCTCAAAGTTATTTGAGCTTTTTCAAATTTCAAGTTACCCGAGCCAAAAAAAAAACTTCCAGCCTGTTAAGTAAAATGGTAAATATTTTCTATTAACTAATTTTATGTTAGCCAATTTAAAGATGATCTTTTTAGCCATTCCACAAAATCTTATGCCATAACCACCATATCACATAATCTGCTTCACTATATTGTTTATAATTTATATTTCGGCATTCAGGTGATACGATGAACATTGATGATAACGAACGAAAGTGTAAATTAAAACAATCATAGTAGTAGCAATAAAGTTTATAACAGGAAAATCATAATGAGGAAAATTAAAGGCAATGACTTTCACGTGGAATCGCAATAACATTAACCATAATAAACACAGTCGTATGTAGCGGATGAGCGAATTTTGACCAGCGTTGATGGTCGCACATTTGTAGTCATTTCCCGCTTGGTAATTTTCGTTGTCAAATGATATATACCAAGTGGATTGTTGCCTTCATTATAATTATGATGTTGACAGATACTTGGTGACAATCGTCCTTCTTTCAAGGTCTGATTCTCTCGGTGTCGAATGAATGTGTTTTCTCTATTAGACAAAGTAAATAGAAAGGCTGTGTGCATCTACATGGAAAAAGAAGCAGCATTCATGGATTGAGTATTTATGCTAAGGTCTTCTCATTTAGTCTTTTTGTTGCCTTCGCTGGGAATTAGTCGAGTTCACTGATCTCCTTCTTTGATGTTCATCCTGTCATTTCAGACTTCAGAAGTCATACTCTGTAGTGATGCCCGCGTAATTAAGAACACGAAATAAGGAGCATATCTCGCACTATTAAAGTATTAAAAAGAAAACTATGGCTTTTCTTCTCAGAAAGATATATTACGTATCAATCCATTCCCATACTTATAATGTAAACATATTTTCGTTCTACTCTAAAAGCATATAGAAGGAGACGAACGGTGTTAATTTATAGTCTATAAATTAGAATGAATGAAAATGATGTTGCATAGTTTTGTAGGGAGGATAATTCAGTCATTCTCGTAATTTTATAATATAAATTGACACACAGGACGAATAAAAGAAAATCATAAAACCGGAGACAACTTGAACTGGGTCGAGCCGCAAAGATGATCTGAACGCTACATTTAATTCCACAGTGTAAGACGGATTTTTATAATTAATTCAAGCTAATAAACCGTAGCTATGTCTGGCTCGATATTGGCGTCATTGACAAGAAGGGTCTATTTCACGAACTGACAACTGATCACAAATTGTCATATACATATATATATATATATATATATATAGATATATATATATATATATATATATATATATATATATAGTATCTATATAGTATATATATATATATATATATATATATATATATATATATATATATATATATATATATATAGATATATATATATATATATATATATATATATATACATATATATATACATATATCTATATATATACACATAATATATATATATATATATATATATATATATATATATATATATATATATATATATATATATATATATATATATATATATATATGACAATTTGTGATCAGTTGTCAGTTCGTGTAATAGACCCTTCTTGTCAATGACGGCAATATCGAGCCAAAGCTAAAGAGCAGTTCGCTCACTAAATTGTCAGTTACAGAACGCATACACATACATACACACGCACGCACGCACACACACACACACACACACATATATATATATATATATATATATATATATATATATATATATATGTATATATATATGTATATATATACATATATATACTGTATATATATGTATATATATATCTGTATATATATATATATATATATATATATACATATATATACAAACATCTATATACACATATATATATATATATATATATATATATATGTATGTATTATATATATATATATATATATATATGTATGTATATATATATATGTGTGTGTGTGTGTGTGTGTGTGTGTGTGTGTGTGTGTATGTATGTGTATGCGTTCTGTAACTGACAATTTAGTGAGGGAACTGTTCTTTAGCTCTGAAGCGAGTTGGTAATGCTACGTGCATGTAACTCAGATGATAAAAGTTCGTCAGAAATGACTCGCGTAACTCTCTCTTTGGTATGATGAACTCCATTAATTTATTACTTTCAGGGTCTTCATTCCACATATTTTATTGTTGATTTTTACACCATAATAGTTTATCGTTCCCTCCTCTTCAGCCTATGCATGGCCACTCAGGTGCCAAGATTACTAAATTCACCTATTAAAGGTGTTTGTATCGGACTTTACCTGGCACTTTATTGATGTATCGCGTTGTAAATAGGTCATTGTGTAATGAGCCCCTTATCGTATCCTGCTTATGTGTAAATACCTAGTTAGTAACTCAAGTGATCTTTCCTGCATTGGCTAACGTCTCCATACAAAGAATGTGGTTATTTGTTTGTTTCCTTTATCTTTTCGTTACATGAATGATTTCGTTCACTCTAATTCATGTTTGTTATTCATGTTTGTTGGAACTGCAAAGAAGATGAATAACTGAGAAATGATGGTATGCAATTTTTACTTACTTCCATTTCGTCTGATGCCTACTCGAAAGGCAGTGGAATTGTAAGTCTTTCAACTTGTCCCTATTATTCTTATATGACAATGAACAGAAAGATTTAGAATTTTGATTTTTATGACCTATAAATGCAGTAAGTCATCAAAGGGGCCCTTATTTCTTATGATTTTTCATCCTTGCCTTATGTACAACAATAATGCTATTTCAAGTAATTTCTCATCACTTTCAGTTCCGGATAAAATTAGACTTCAGGATAAAATTTAGACGAATTACCTACGAACTCTTCGCTTATTCTGAAGCAGAACAAAATAAGTTTATCCGAGTCATTTCTTTACGATGAATATTGAATTATTAGAATGAAATATAAAGTGTCAGTCATCTTAGGATCACGTACCGGTAACGCAAGATATTTCTACCCCAACCTTTCAGCGATTCTGTTAATCGCCTGAGGCGACGACTTCCATCACAGGCACCTCCTGTTGGAATGTATTCCTTTGAACTTTGCCCCGTTATTTGTTATCTTGAAGGCCGTTTTCTGTGTTTTTACACGAGCCTCGTTTTTTTGTTTTTTGCGCGTCTGTTTTTGTATGTTTTTTTTGTGCACGTTTGCTCTTGTGAGGTGTTTTAGTAGAGTCACTGCTTCATGACAGCGCTGAAACGGTCAGAGCGACAAGGATATAATCTAAAAATGTTTACGAGACACGTTTGGATCATTATCTGTCTTTTACTTCGTTAATTCTGAATTTACTCCTGAAAAGTTACAATGTCAGGAGATGCATTTTATACTAAATTAGCCTTGATAGAATGTCAGGAGAGTTACTAATCTGCCCTTCCATTTCCTAACTTTTACTTCAGCGTTTCTCATTCAGTCATCCTGAAACGGAACTGTTTTTGTAAATGGCAAGGTCACTTTTTTTGTCATCTACCAGACAAAACGATGTTCCTTACTTTCGAATATTTTTTTTAGTCTCCTTGAACTGTTGGTATTTCTTGCTTTTGTATTTATGAAGAGAAAAGAAATCTTGAAATAAAATAACATAGGCACTGAGGGTACAAATGACAACGCGTCCATGTTTGCAGCTGGGACATTCTACGTCACCTGATCTTCATTAGAATATTTCAAACTGATGTGCTCACCTCTCCCGTCATCTGTTGTTTCTGGACCATCTGAGCTGTTGCATTAAGCTGACTCTCCCTGGTTGGTGGCAGTATTAACTAAGTGTCAAACCTTTCACTGTGCTACAGGTTACTTGGGTTACCTAAACCTTCCAATTTTGAAGGTGCTCTTGAACCTACGCAAATTTCTTAGCATTTTTTTATTTGGCAATTATATATCTATTTCGTTGTTGTTGTTTTTTTTTTTACATTACCCGCTCTTCCCTTTTCCATTTTTTCTGAAAGATAATGTGAATGAAATTGATTAATAATATATTTCGCCTCGTGTATTTATCCCTGATTTGATTCAACTGATGAAAGATAAACATTATCTGAGATTGCTTTTTACACACACATACCCGTAAAAACGCATTATACATACATATATATATATATATATATATATATACACACACACATATATATATATATATATATATTATATATATATATACTATATATATAGTATATATATTATGTATGTATGTTATGTATAATGCGTTTTTACGGGTATGTGTGTGTAAAAGCAATCTCAGATAATGTTTACCTTTCATCAGTTGAATCAAATCAGGGATAAATACACGAGGCGAAATATATTATTAATAAATTTCATTCATTATATATATATATTATATTGATCTATATATAATATATAGATATATCAATAAATTTCATTCATTTATTATAATATATATATTATTAAATATAATTATATATATATATATATATATCATAATAATATATTATATATATATATACTTATATAATGTATATGTATGCATATACCGTACATGTGTGTGTTTGTGTACATAACTGTACAGCAAGATAGTGAAGTTCTGCTGCTATAATTATGCCTGGAATGGATGAAAACCGTCTTCCTGTTGAGAAAATAAATTAGTTTTCATTTCAAACCTTGCCCATTTAGTTCCACGAAAAGCCACGGAATTTATGAAAGAATGACTAAGCTGGTCTTGCGATTTATGTTATGGAATTGATATATGTCGATATAATGTACCCGAATTGTACTAAAAAGCTTTCTTGAAAGCTGCAGAGGAAAATTAGAATTCACAGATGTTCGGGAGGACTTACATGATGCGCTGAGGTCATTTTTTTCTCTCCAATCTCCAATACTTGCCATTTATAGAAGTATCTCCTCCCTCCTTTTTTTTTACTTATAATCGAACGACGGGAAAAGAGAAAGTGGTATCCCAAACAGCTGAGAAGCATATCAGTGTCATGAAAATAGTGGCTAAAATTTACTCTGAACAAAAACGGAAAACACTGAACGCTATTTATGTGATCACATTATCTTCCCGGGTGCCAAATGACGTAGTTAGCTGCCTAAACAAGAGTCTGGAATGAAGAAGTAAAGACGTATTATAAAATGTTAATTTTTCTTATACATGTAAAGAATAATACATTCAAGTCTCATTGCGCAGATTTGGGTCTACTTTTGATAGGATAATGACCTGTCTGGGATGTCAGCACACAATAACCTTTGCCTCTCAGCGAAAATTGCTCGAATCTCCTCTTTCCCTTTTTTTTCAGCACTGGAGATTATAATTGTTATTGCCTAAAGTATTACCTGTCTGGATATCTCATTGTAATTTTATAAGAATGAGACTTCCAGCACAGACTCTAGTTCCTGTATCTATCGAGATAATGCATTACTACGGTGCCTCAGTGGTCACTGACCAATGCTCAAATGTAACAGTAAAGAAGCAACATACTCCAATTAAGAATTACCTATTTCGCTTTTTTGTCAGTCTTAAAGCGTTAAGCACAATAGACTGAGAGTTCTTTGTAAATTTAGAATTATTATCCCGCAAGATATATAATGTATCACCAAGAAATAGTGTTTTTCTTCGCTGCGATCCGATCTTAGTTTTTGTACATGCCTGCCTATTGTTTTCGAATTTTTTTAATAACATTTTATGCAATCTGCAAAGGTATAGTGCACGCTTTATCATACTTTTGATAGTGATCAATAGCATACAAACCAAGGCTTACCTAGCATATAGGTCAATTAAGTCTTTAAGATTGTATTGTTGTGAAAGGAAGGCATTTCTCTTTTAACTAAATCAGTTCCGTTCTTGTAATCACAAGCCTTTTGCAGAATTGTAGTCTTTATTTTTAGTCTAAATCTTAATGCAGGACATTTTCTTAACATTTATCACAATTAGTAAAGACAAAACGAATAGATGCGTTTAAACTCTCTCTCTCTCTCTCTCTCTCTCTCGTACACACACACACACTCACACACGCACTCACACACAAACTGACGGGAAATAAGTCATAAACAATTCAAGCAATAATCTAATGCTTGTTACATGGTTCTTCTCTCTTTCACATAGGCAATCACCTATTTCTGGTCAGGTGGAACAAAGCTACAGGTAAATCTCGAGTACCTGACGACGAGTACAAACCAGCTTTGTCAGAGTACCGAACTCAGGTTTTATGTATGCTCCGCAGCTCTATGGCAAAACACTGGACTCCTAATCACAAGATCTCTGGGACCATTCCTGGCCTTACACCAATTTGTCACCCAACCTTTATATATATATATATAATATATATATATATATATATATATATATATATATATATATATATATATATATAGTATATATATATATATATATATATATATATATATATATATATATATATATATATATTATATGTGTGTGTGTGTGTGTGTGTGTGTGTGTATATATATATATATATATATATATATATATATTATATATATATATATATATATATATATATATATATATATGTATATATATATATATATATATATATATATATATATATATTACGCAGTTCATATGACGTAATAAAAAGCTGCCGCTAACAGCTTAACTGAACATAATTTCTCGGACGGAAAGGGATTTATATACGCGTTCGGCACATAAAAATAATATATCTGTTTATTCCCAGGCACTTAACGTCATCCAGTAGCAGTATAGTAAGCCATAATGTCATTTTTATGGGCAGAGAAATCACGAGATAATAATTCTTCAAAACTATTAGCATTTATATACCTGCTTGCAAGCTTCATCGTTTATGCGTTTAGTAAATATCCCATACTGGCTGAAGCAATCAATTTATCACTTTAGTTTATTTGGAACGTAGTTTGTACTGATTCCGTTGCTCTATATTTTAAGTGAGTAAGCTGTTGATGGCAGGAACGAATAGTATTACTGCACTGTAACAGAAATATAACATTTCGTGTATAAATGAGGTGACAGAATAAACAAAATAAAAATGTACGAGTGAGACGGCCAATGGCAGAAAAGCCATTCAGATTCCAAATAGATTCCTATCATTTCGGAAAGCTGTAGGCAAAACCCTCGATTTCTATTAGAATAAAATGAAAAGCTATTGAACATCGTACATGTTGTAATGAAATCCCAAATGAGGCAACAGTAAAATCACCAACGCCAGTGTTCATGGTCTGAGTGAGCGATACTTCGTATTCAGACCTATGTCCGTGTCGCCGTGATATATATTGCATACTGATATCGATATTTCTAGATTTTATTGAATGAATGAAACGTCACATTCCATCTTGGTCAGAAAATTTAAGCATTAAACATAAGCTACAAAATCCCGTGACCCTGGACGCTGATATTTTTTCGAATTAAATCAAGCTGTCATTTTTGGAGATGTCGCTTTAGCTACTTAAGATAACGCTGGTCATTCCAACCAGAACTGATTCTAACAGTTATCGTTCTTGAATATTATTGCTTTTTCATACCAGAAATGGAAATAGCGACAGTTAACTTAGTATTTTACAAAAGGATAGAAACAGCTCTGAAACAAATGCTGAAGTAGTTTATATAATATTGACATCTCTTTGCTACTAAAGAACAAAGTTTTAAAATATTGCCCTTAGAAACAAGGCGTGATCCGACCTCCAGCTTACTCGGGACGCAAGCAAGATTTTCCCCTCACGCATAAGATGTAAACATTATATTCCTTAACGCGAAGTAGTCTTCGTAATCAACACTCATACTTAGTACTACTCATACTAACAACAAGGATCAAATAAAAAGGATACAATGTAAACACATTCATATATTCTCATTTATAGGTAGAAACAAAATAAATGAACAGAAACATAGCCTAAATTCAGTGCACCGAATACATTAAAACGTACGAAAATCTATAATCAAATAGAGCCTTGTTTCACCAACGAAATTTAAAATACATACGCTATATTTTATCAGAAATAATTTTGATGTACTGTTGCACACTACTAATTTTTTAGACATTTTCATTCTAACAAATAAATCATAAAAATGCTATCCTAAAATTCCTGTATCTTTAACTCAACGCTAATAACCATTGTCAGGCATTTTTAGGCTTTTCCATAGGACTTTCCTGCCCCTAACAAAAGCAACAACAAAACAACAAAGTAGTTTGTAGGCTTACTCCCTGAGTAAGCGTAAAACGGAAATAAGACTTCCAGAACAAAAGTTATAAATGCAGCTGCATCGCTTAATAATCAAGCACGAATTGCTATGTTAATCTTCCCAAAGGGATGCCACTTTTCACAAGCAACAATGAAAAAGACGCAATTAACATTTTGCTAAAATGCGGTGTTACAAACGGTGTGTCAGCACAAGATGAGAGAGCCTAACGTAATAACAACGTCTTCCCGTCTCACTTTTTGAGGCCATTTCGTAATAACAGAAAGATCAAGCATAGGCGCTTCCGCGGAAGAAGGTCTTCCTTAGCGGGGAAGATTCCTGCAACCGGACGATAATGATTTCCTACCGCTAAATAAAGCATTTTCCGTCTTACCGCAAAGCTATAATCTTTGCGCTGACCACAAACTCTTGGTTAGCAAATTCAGTCAGCGTAGCGATCTTCGTTGAAATCCTCAAGGCTGCATAGAAGTAAAACCACAAACAGCCATTCAGTTCCCATTCTCACTGAAAGCACGTGTTCGTTTTCTTTACACATTTAAGATTTTTCTGGTTTATTATGTCAGTGTAACTGGTAGTTAACCTGCATCGTTATGTAAGATTATTGAGGTGCATGAAATTATAAGCAAAACAAATCACGAAGTGAGGTGAAAACAAATGCACAACATCCAGAAGCTTCAAATTAATTCTTGCGAAAAATATAAATGGGGACAAGCTCAACGAACCGCAAGAGAAATTAAAAGAATTAAATGATGTTTGAATACAATTAACAAGCTCCTAGCTACAAGATTTTATTTTCATTTTCCTTTTTACGTCTTTGAATCATCTTGAAACTGACCTTGAAGTGATTCCGGTTAGATGAACACATTAACGGAAAATCATGAACAAAATTCTTATTCTCGTATAATCTTTCATATAAATCCTTGCAGCGCTCTCATTCGTTCATGACTGATTTATGAATTACTTTCTCTTTCTTGAGCAAGTGTCAAATCCCGTACAGCTAGTATGATACTTACGGACATTCCTTCTTTTTTGCCGGTTGTTCTGCTTGCTCTCGCTATCGGAGTCCTACAGTCTATCTCCCTTGGGCTTCAGTTCCGCTCTTCTTCCTCTTCTTCGGACGGTGCTCAAGCTTTCCTATTTGATTCTTCTCCCACTTTTACTTTCGCTTTCTTTAATCTGGTTTTTGTTCAAGCCATATTTGCCACAGAAAGCGTGTGTTTCTCTCTCTCTCTCTCTCTCTCTCTCTCTCTCTCTCTCTCTCTCTCTCTCTGAACCGGTTTGAAAAAGATTACATAATGATTAGGGAACCCTCTCAAAAAAAAAACTACAGCAATATTCTTCTCAATTACTCACATAAATAACACGATTTATAATTGGATAATGCCTAAGACGTTAAGTTGTTGATAAAAAGTTAGATAAAAAATAGCGCCGTAATAAAAACAGCTGTGGTTTTTTCTAGAGCCTCTTTTGTTAAAGGATGCGACTCGAAGTTAATAATGCTAAAATGTGGACGTAGAATTTTCACTCCTTGTGTTTTATGTAACGTTAATAATGATAATGCCTGTTTTCTTAAAGCTGGACTATTTTCCTTTAAACCGTGCCATCAGATGCAAAACGTTTCAGTACTTTCCTACTTTCTTGGTAGGTGAGGTTTCGATCTCCACAGCAAAGCATCAGTTTTGATTTGTAAACACTCTTTCCTAACGGTAGCCACTTCCTGTCGTGACGTTACGTAAAAGCAACGAACATGGCTGAGGTGTTAATGGAAGGCTTGTGACGCAATCCACATAATGAAAGCAGATGCGTCTCAGCGGGATCTTGTTTTCTCTGTCAAAATCCAAAGCAAAGCAGTTTTTTCCTCTCGTAAGCGGTCACCGAAGGTTTGAAGGGAGTAATGAAATTTGTACATGCAACACAAACACTCGCACGCGCACGCACACGCACATGCACACACAGGCACACGTATATTCTCACATGCTCTTCCAGAGCTCCCGGTTTTGAAACTTAGGGGACAAACATAATGTCCACCGGGTGCTCAGTTATATATATATATATATATATATATATATATATATATATATATATATATTATATATATATATATATATATATATATAATAGATATAGATATAGATATATGCTTAAAAAAGTAGATGCACGTGACTTCATTAAATAAGCGATACCACAGGAAAATGATAGTCAGAAATCCAAGCGCTTTCGTCTTTACTGAGACATTGTGAAGGAGCTCCTTGACAATGTCTTAGTAAAGACGAAAGCGCTTGGATTTTTGACTATCATTTTCTGGTTGTATTCGCATATATATATATATATATATATATTATATATATAATATATATATATATATATATATATGTATATATATATATATATATATATATATATATATATATATATATATATATATATTTACATTTATATGTGTGTAAAGTTTATTTATTAGGAATTGGGCAAGAAAAGAATAAAGAGTGGTATCCAAACTTATCGAAAGAATAGAAGGATTATTGGAATTAAGAAAAGCTTCTTAGAAGCCAAGTAAAAGATGCCATGCAGTAAAGAAAACAAATAATAGGGCCATACTCTGTTCAATTTGTCATTTTATTGCCCTGTTAGCAAGGAAATAAAACAAAAATTATTTGTTAGCTTGGATGCCTTTACAAAATGTAACTAGCTAGCTTCTAAAGTTTTATGGTATACAATAAAACACTTCAAATCGCTTCAAGAGAAGTCCAAAAATATTAGTATATACGCACTTAGGAGCAAAGAAATGGACTGGAGGGACAGCTGATTCAATAATGTATGAAAGGCATGTGAAAAAATAAACTAATAAGGTACGGAATGAGATATCGATCAATGAATATCTATACGGAGCGAGGGGAGAGAAACTGGTGAGAGACAGAGTATAACACCTGAACAGAATGCATTGACAACCAAAGGAAAGAGAACATAAAGAAAGATACACAAGAGACTTAAAAAAGAAACTGAATAAAGAGAATGCAAAGAGGAAGAGACTACAAAAAAGAAAGAGAAAATGAGAGACTGCAAAAAGAAATAGCCTAAAAAAGAAACAGAATAAAGAGAACGCAAAGAAAAAGAGACTACAAAAAAGAAAGATAAAATGAGAGATTTCAAAACGAAAGAAAAAAGAGCCTGCAAAAAGAAATAACCTACAAAAAGAAAGAGGAAAAAGAGAACAACAACAAAACAAAAAAGACTGAAAAGAAAGGCTACGTAACGAGAACGTCCCTTATTGAAATCTTTTGGTGTTGAAGCTTAAAAAGTAAATTATATAAATCTCAAAACTCTAAATTTTTTTAGAGAAACAGTGAAGCATAGTAATTTTATTTCAGTCTCTGATGCGAATTACACTCGAGCACACACACACACACACACACACACACACACATATATATATATATATATATAATTATATATATATATAATTATATAGATATATATAGATTACATTATTATTAGATATAAACTTATATCTAAACGTATAATAATTATAATATAATAATATATTATATAATATATATAATCGTAAGTATATATATATATATATTATATATAATATTAATATATATTATATATAGATTATATATATAGATATATCATATATATATATATAATATATAAATATATATAGTATATATATATATATATATATATATGTGTGTGTGTATGTGTGCGCGCGCGCATATGTCCAGTGCCATGCAGACAGAATACACTCAATGTATTTAGGAACATTTTATATGCCACGCATAAAATTCTCTACAAATAAATTAGAGCTCCAGGTTGTTAGCTTACAACAGGAAAATGGTTACCTCCTCTAATGAAATTAGCTAATGGTCGTTCCTCCAAGATTGTTATTTATTGTACATATAAAAATGAAGACGAATAGATGCTGAAAACTCGAGTCATTACAAATGCAATTAAGACAAGCACACATGCACTGAGAACGCGAGGCCAAATTCCTTGATATTCTCGAAGAAGGCAAAAGCCTTGGCGATCTTACGAGCAGCGAATATACGGTTGAGAAGAGGCAACAAATTAATTTGAAAGTATGATGGTTTCAACAGAAAGAAATATAGTTTTGTAGGAAAGAAAGGAACCGCATTTTTCTATATGCTTCCTCTCTGAACATGAACGATAAATCGTGGCACTCTCTCTCATTGAAATACATAAATGAAATCTATCGGGAATCGTTCTTCTGTTGGGTAGAGAAACAGGACTATTTTCACTAGATAAAGGAAATAAGTGTATGGCTTTGACGCCACAAATCTATGCGCAGAAAACCATAGGTACTGAACCATAACTTAGCCGGTTATTAATATCAAGATACATTCAAGAAAAGTAGTGTAGATGGTATAGACGACTAAAAGAGAAAGTTAGAGGTTACAGATATGAGTAGGAGGTCATGAGGGACGAAAGGAAACTATATTGAGCATGAATAATTAATATATATATATATATATATATATATATTATATATATGTAATATATATATGTATAAATATATATATATATGATAATATATATATATATTATTATATATATCATAATCTACATATAGATATATAATATATATTATATATATTATATAGATATATATATACTATATATATATATATATATTATATATGTATGTATGTATGTATGTAGATATGTACACTACATTATATGTATAATATATATACATATATAATAATATATATATATCTATATATATATATATATATATTTATATAATACACAATATATATGTGTGTGTATATATATATATATATATATATATATATATATATATATATATATATATAATATATATATATATGTAATGCGTATATATGTATAAAACAGTATATAATTTACTATTGGAAATATTACAAGGGATAAATCACATATGACAATGATTTGGAAGAGTAATTGAAGATAGAGGGAGAGAGAGAGAGAGAGAGAGGAGAGAGAGAAGAGAGAGAGGAGAGAGAGATCGGTCTCAGAATGCATGGCAGAGACCCGGAAAGTAAACAGCAAATGCGGAAAGTTGTCTTGGGTCTTTTGTTTGCGGTCTGATGGTGAGGTAGGGGAATGGTGGGTGGACCCTCCACCGTCCCCTCCTCCCTGCTGCTATGGAGTTTCCTATAAATACCTGAGGAACTCCAGGTCATTCTTCCCACAGAGACAGTCAAGCACTGCATGCGGAGATTACTGTTGCCTAGCTGAACACTTCTTTTTTGTGGAGTATCGTTTTACTCGCTGCTCATGATGGGGATAAGGTAGGAGAGTGTCTTGTTTCCAGGTGTCTTTTTTCTTGCGTTTTTAATGAAGGACTCTGCAATGAAAAAGACTAGGATAAGCTTAGCCTCAAAAATTAAGATGCTGGTGATGAAGAGCATCTTATTCCTGTATCTAAATCCTTTATCATTGTCGCGCTTAAGCTCAAGAAAATTTCAATCCTCACATAAAAAAAAGAGATTTCTCTCCCTCTAATAATAACTCAACAATATTCTCCATCACTTATTCTTCCTTGCCTTTTCAAGTATTCAATTATTCAAGCTCTTTTAAAAATAAAACTTACCTCGATCACATTATTAGAAGTATAAATAGATTGTTATGGAGAAATGAAATATTTCTAGCAAGAGCCATTCCTGACAGCAATACACAAGCGGAATAGCATTATAATAATATTTCATGTCCCTTGCCCTCTCATTCTTAATATCCTTTGAAGTATTAAGTTAATTCTTACTGCGAAGACATTTTCGAGGATCAAAACTAAAGATGTCTGTTTGACATTACCCCATAGGGATGATAATATGTTTGATGATGTTATTTGATTGTATTTCCCAACACCCATCCCATTAACAAGAAGTATTTTTCTTACATCTAATTCAAGTAGTATATTCCAACCACCGTGTGAGTGTTCATATATATCTATATATATATATATATATATATATATATATATATATATATATATATATATGCTGCTACTTTCATAACGCATATATCTTCTTTTTGACTGTATGAAATGTTATATAAAAGAGTTTTGCAACATTTCCAGATTCCTTATTTAGCTTAGAGTTATAGGATGTTATAAAAATGTATGTTCAGATTTCACATAACATAATTTAAAAGTATATAACGTAGAATGTGAATGAGAGAGATTAACTTTGTCCATTCCAAGCTAGAAATTGTTTCTATAATAAGTCAACTCCTCAGATTAGAGACCTCAAAGTCTCTGTTTTGTTTTCATAACCTGTCAATCTTACTTGCTCGAGTTTGTTGAGCATACTCCGTACAGGAATGGTTTCATACGTGTATGTCTTTGTCAAGAAGCCATGTGAAGATTTCACAATTAATCTGTAAAGTTACGTCATATTAGAAGCTTCTAGAAATATTGCACCATCTTTTGCAAGCACTAAACGTTTTGTGTGAAATCCACTGTTCAGCTTCCGTACAAAAAGAAGATTCATTCAGACTTAGAACATCATTGCGTTGATCTCTCTCTCTCTCTCTCTCTCTCTCTCTCTCTCTCCTGCGCTATACTTGATATTACAGTAACATAAAGATTTTGTACTTAATTAATGGTCACTCGTAAATTTTGGATTACGTTTTCTTAGAGTTATTTAGTATTATTTAGTGCTTTTTGTGGAATCTGAACAAACATTGTACCAGTGTGTAACGGCGCCTTTTCTTGTGTGACATTGTGAATTGGTGAAATTTTTGGAGCTAGCTGCAGAGTAAGGAAAATTGGTACCAAGGTAATGTTATTGAAAGTTTATTAGTTGCAACTAATAGTTACAGTGTTTGGGTGAAAATTTAAATTTTTACACATTGCAAATTTTTTTGCTTTGTGTTTGTTTCATTTGAAGTGATTTTTTTGTGCATTTATCCATTTTCTTATTCAAGTGATTTTTTGTGCATTTATCCATTTTCTTATTGAAGTGTATGTTTTTATTTTATATTCTGTGTGATTAATGCTTTTTGCAATTTTGGTATTTTCCTCATTTTTCTGTATATTCATTTGCATTCACAATTTGATTAACTTAGTTGTTTTCATTTATTAATCGTTGCACATTTAATTGAATTTAACACTTGTGAATTAATTTGCATTTAACTTAAGAATTATTTTTCGAAGTTTTATTGTTGTTTAGCACTTGTGAATTAATTTCCAAATTTTAATTATTACCTAACACTTTTAAATTTTGATTGAATTAATAGATAAATTATTTTGAATAAATTGATTTTAATTTATTTTTACTTAATTAATTCAAGAATTAATTAAACTTTGCTTTGTTATCAAGAAACAGTACCTTTCCCTTAGATTGTGAATTTCACTTATAAATTTTGAGTTTGATAATATATTTTTGTATATAAAATTTCTATAAGTGTTTTCTTTATCACCAGTATACGTAAGTTATTATATTTATGTTTAGGTAGAAACATAGAGTGGTAATTGAGCTGTTTTCCTTCAATTTACTTGAAGTGAGTTAGAACCAGGGAAGTACTTAGACGTTTAAAGCTGTTGATGAAGTGATGCCCTTTAATTAATGAACTTAGTCTGATTTTCTGTAATACTGGTAAGTTGTTTAAGGGATCACTGTTGCCTTTCGAGTATTCAGTCGTATTTTACTTGTGATGAACGTTCAGGTGCCTGACTGTTGTGAGATACTCATTTAAAGATTGGTAAGTGTAGTAACCAGATCCTTGGCACTTCGTTACAATTTATATATAATATATATATATTATATATATATATATATATATATATATATATATATATATATATGTAGCAACTACTTGCCACTTTTCACCGATACATATGTAATTGTAATAACCACAATGTCCTCTTAACTTGTAGAACTCTTCGCGTTTTTTTTTTTTTTATAACGAGTGTCATTTAAGAGGACATTGCGACTGTTACAAATTACACAACATACACACAGTCACGCACACTCACACACACACACACACACACACATATATATATATATATATATATATATATATATATATATATATATATATATATATATATATATATAATATATATTAAATATTACATACGAGTGTCTAATACTAATTTGTGGCCATCGTTTCCATAATTTTTGTTCGCCAAATTACTTACTATTAAGAATAACGTGCTATGTTACACGATATCTTTACTTCGAATTGCTTCGACGTCTGGAGACACTAACGAAATACCTTTGTTCGGCCTGGATTCCATGATAAAAAATTAACCAAGGAAAAAATTAAAGATGAGACTAATACCAAACAAATGGAGGCCTCTAAAACTATGGAAGGTTAAATGATTCTCAAACACGCGGAAGCATGGAGAGAATTTCTATTGTGGTAAAGTGGGAGGAGTCACGTACCATCACATTGTCGTTTTAAAACCCGCATCTCATTTCTTGGAAATTATATATTCATACTCATCTGGTGCAGTCTTTTTGTAAGTCATCTTTTATTTTCTTGCCACAAAAGCTTCATTATACAGTACAGAATAGTATCCACAGCCACGAGTATCCACAGCCACGCACTGACAGAACCTCAAAGAAATGGATGACTCTTTGGTTCATTTAAAGGAAAGGAAGCTATCGAAGAAGTCCACCATGTTATAATTTATTTGCTATATTATCTTCGGCATTTCTTATTTCGATAATCATTATGATCTTATTCGATAAGTGACCGTTATGTGGTACTGTTTGCGTGCTATCTGCAATCAGGGACAATTCATTTTTCTCGTAACACTTTACTATTATTCCAGAAAGTACGGGTGAAGTTTTCTCAGCGTTTTCCATCAGTACTTTTAACTCCACTAAATAACTTTAGCTGCCAGCTTTACTCAACTTTGATCTTTTTGGTTCTGAGAAAAGTCTTTTATTAAGCATTCCCGGATCAGTTATATTTCATGCATTTTTTTAAATTTTACAGCTTTTGATATTTTACTCACCGTTTTATTGTCATGTGGCTTTGCGCAGAGAGAGAGAGAGAGAGAGAGAGAGAGAGAGAGAGAGAGAGAGAGAGAGAGAGAGAGAGACTACCTAATAAACTTCCATGTAAAAATAAATTGTAAATTATCTTCTGTAGTACCGATTGAAAATGCAGGGAAAAACGAAGGACAAAATTCCATTTTTACTTGATTCGGTTTTTTTTTTTCAACTTATTTTAGGCTGTTAATGAAAATATCGGTATTCTTTTTTCTTGTCAAATTTTTTTTTTCTTTTTTTTGAAATGTTATTGTCATTTTAGCGAGCATTCCCGAGATGAGATCACTTGATTTGAAAGTGACTCCTAAATTATCTTAAACAACTCTTTTAAGAAAAACCCGTTTTTATGTGTGTGTGTGTGGGGGGGGGGGGGTGTGGTTTCAGTGATCTGATTCCATTGTTATAATAGCACAAATTTTATTTTCAGACTAATTAAATTGCATTAAGTAATCTTCAGCGACAGAGATTTGGAGATTTAGTCTTAATAGTCCGAGAATCCCACAGCCTTCGAGAATGAAATGGTTTCTCTTGCAAAATAGCTCCCGGGAGAATTTTCTTACTTTATGCCTGTCTCTTTCAGCGCTGATCGGACATAGGTTAATTTTGAATGTAATTATTAACTCATATCCTAATCGCATAGGTGGATCTCATGTTGATGTAAGCAACTTTCTCTAAACCAACCTAGTTCATGTTCCTACATGTAACTAATAACTGAAGATTTTTTTTTTTTTTTAACCATTTAGTGATATATAAAGCAACAAAATAACTGACAGCTGCGTACCGCAAGAACCTTTTTATTTAGAAATACCTAAAAAAATAGATGTCATCCTTGGAAATACGTAACACTCATTTGGCTCCCGTTTAGCAATCGTAATGTTTTCAGTTCCAGCAATGGCCCAAACATCTGTCACTTAAAGCTTACGTTCTTTTAAATTCTGAACAATTAACCTCGAAAATATGGCGCCTCAAGCGATAACACGAATCACGGGAGGCATCATCCAGTCGCGAATGCAGTTCTTGCTCAAATAATATTCAGCGTTTTCTGTTCGCTTGCTCAGAATTCCTCGAAAATCTTTCAACAAAGTCGTTGCGTTATTATCACAAAATTAGGTGACAGGCTACAAATCGTAGATAATTAACATAAGAAATAAAACAGAATAGTTCTCGCAGTAAATTCCATTGGCAAAGTCACAGAATACAGTTTCTACCCTGCAATTAAAGTTCATTTAATCTAGAGAAGGAAGAGCTTGCCTGATATATATAATATGCATTTTTTTCAAGGCAGGACGCAAAAAGATAAAGAAATATTCTCATGATCCGTCTTGTGTCTTCTCTTGATACCACAAGTGGAAGATTTGTGACAATCTATCTTTTAATGTCAGCGTCCAGCCACACCTGGTCAGACTACAGTAATTACGACGGTGTAGATCTGAACCTCAACAAATCCTTCGATCAATTGATAGTAAAATGAACAAGGTTGCCCACATGTTATTTGGAATTACACACAGTTCGCTTACTGATACTAGTTCCTTCTTTCACATTTGTTTGTCCATTCTTATCATATGTGTGTGTGTGTGTGTATATATATATATATATATATATATATATATATATATATATATATATATATATATATATATATATATTATATATATATATGTGTGTGTGTGTGTGTGTATATATATATATATATATATATATATATAATATATATATATATATATATATATATATATATATATATATATATATATATATATATATATATATATATATATATGTGTGTGTGTGTGTATATATATATATATATATATATATATATATATATATATATATATATATATATATATATATATATATATATATTTATATATATATATCGAGCTACAATGTCCTTTAATATCTAATTCGCTCTAACCTCGGAATTATATATCATATATGCTTAACCGAAAGGGGGAATTTTTTTCTCGATTAAATCAAAGATTTACCTGTACTTGGGCGCGAACTCAGGTACATTATAAATCCAGGAACGTCAGTGGAAGCGATATCACCCAACCACCGCGAGAGGCTTAAAGGTATATGCCATCTCTCACCTCAAATACTTTCTCGCGCTGAAGTATTCGTTGGTTTGGAGACAACATCAACCCGCCTCGACTCCGGTAGTTAAGTAGCGCTTTTGACAACACGTAGCATTTTACATAAGTCATATCACATTACCGTGATTCATATACATATATCGAGCTACAATGTCCTTTAATATCTAATTCGCTCTACCTCGGAATTAAGCATATATGAAAATATATTAATTCCGCTACTTAACTACCGGGGTCGAGGCGGGTTGATGTTGTCTCCAAAACCAACGAATACTTCAGCGCGAGAAAGTATTTGAGGTGAGAGATGGCATATACCTTTAAGCCTCTCGCGGTAGCTGGGTGGTATCGCTTCCATTGACGGGGTCTGGATTTTATAATGTACCTGCGTTCGCGCCCAAGTACAGGTAAATCTATTATCTAGGGTATATTATATATATATCTATATATTAATATATATATATATCTATATATGTATATTATAATGTATATAATAAAAGGTATATCTATCTATATATAATATTATATATATATATATTATATATATAATATATATATATATATCATATATATATATATATATATATATATATATATCTACCCATTATATATATATTAGATTAATATATATAAAAATCTACCAAAATTGTGTGGTGTGTGTTGTGTGTGTGTATATTAGATATATATAATATATAATAATATATAATATAGATATATATATAGAATATATAATATATATATTATAAAAGTTATATATCAAATAAAAGGAGCCCATTAAAAAACACAAAAATGTTTTAGACAGAAAGTCGATATTTCATATACCTGCTGTCTCCTCTCTTTCAGGTATATGAAACTGAGAAAAGTTTACAGAAAAGGTGGTATTTATACCAAGAGATTCGTCCACAAGTAAGCCAATTTAGGTCACCCCCAGCTGATAATCTTCCTTTAATCTTCTTAAGCGTTGGTTGAATGAACACTGCGTCGACGATGTCCGATGTCCAATTCCCTTTTGAGATGTTCATTACCTGCTTCTCTTTTATTAAGGCCGATTCCATCATTTGACTCTTGTACCGGCAGTTGCTGCTATAAATTACACGTGACATATTCCAGTTTATTCTATGGTTATGTTCATTTATATGGTTGAAAATAGCCGAGTTCTTTTGTCCATACCTAACTGACCGTTTGTGTTGTATTAATCTCTGGGGAAGTGATTTACCTGTAAATCCGATGTAAGATTGGTCACAGTCCTGGCATGGGATCTCATATACCCCATGCCAGGACTGTGACCAATCTTACATCGGATTTACAGGTAAATCACTTCCCCAGAGATTAATAACACACAAACGGTCAGTTAGGTATGGACAACAGAACTCGGCTATTTTCAACCATATAAATGAACATAACCATAGAATAAACTGGAATATGTCACGTGTAATTATAGCAGCAACTGCCGGTACAAGAGTCAAATGATGGAATCGGCCAATTAAATAAAGAGAAGCAGGTAATGAACATCTCAAAGGGAATTGGACATCGGACATCGTCGACGCAGTGTTCATTCAGCCAACGCTTAAGAAGATTAAAGGAAGATTATCAGCGGGGTGACCTAATTGGGGCTTACTTGTGGACGAATCTCTTGGTATAAATACCACTTTTCTGTAAACTTTTCTCATTCATATACCTGAAGAGAGAGACAGCAGTCTCTGAAATATAGTACTTTTCTCTCTACATTTTGGTGTTTTTATGGGCTCCTTTTATTAGATGGAATTCTGTTGTTACAGAACATTTTTACCTTCCAGTCATATATATATACTATATATATATTATATATATATATCATATAGATATATATATATATATATAGATAGATATATATATATATATCTTATATATATATCTATATATATATATATATATATATATATATATATATATATATACTATATATATATAGTATATAAAATATATATATTATATATATAGATATATATATATATATATATATATATATATATATATATATGATAAGAATGGACCAACAGATGTAAAATAAGGAAGTAGTATGAGTAAGCGAACTGTGTGTAATTCCAAATAACATGTGGGCAACCTTGTTCATTTTACTGTCAATTGATCGAAGGATTTGTTGAGGTTCAGGACCTACCGTGGTAATTACTGTAGTCTGACAGGTGTGGCTGGACGCTGGCATTAAAAGATAGATTGTCACAAATCTTTCACTTGACTTATGAAGAGACACATGACTGATCATTAGAATATGTCTCTATCTTTTTTGCGTCCTGCCTTAAAGAAAATACATAACAATATATCATGTAAGCTCTTCCTTCTGTAGATTATATATATATATATATATATATATATATATATATATATATATATATATAGTATATATATATACATATATCTATATATATATATATATATATATATATATATATATATATATATAATATATATATATATATATATTATATATATATATATATATATATATTACATATATCTATATATATATATATATATATATATATATATATATATCTATATATATATATAATATATATAGATATATATATATATATATATATTATATATATATATATATATATATATATATATATATACATACATATATCTATATATATATATATATATATATATATATATATATATATATATATATATATATGTATATATATAGATATATATATATATATCTATATATATATATCTATATATATATATATATATATATATATATATATATATACTATATACATATATATAAGATGTAATCATCATATATATATAATATATATAGATATATAATATATATGTATATGTATATATATATAAATGAATAATTCACTGGTCACTTTTACCGGGTAATTAAGTATTTTTTACTAGCGGCAATGACCTCGTAACTTCCAAAGTTGCCGACACTTTTTCGGATATGCTTATCAGTTCCAGTCCATATTCGAGCATTAAACATTCTGTTCTTTACTTAATTCTCTCTGTCTCTCTCTCTGTCTCTGTCTCTCTCAGTCTCTCTCTTTCCTACTTTCCTTTTCATGTCCCTATTTAACTTTCCTATCATAATAGGAAAGGCCAGAAGATTTGCTTTCTTAGGCGAACAACTTCTAACTTGTGAGAACTATTACATTTACTCCAATTTTCTAGTTCCACGATGGACGAGTGGTTTTCGAGCTCGGCTGCCAATCCGGTGGTCCGAAGTTCGATTCCCTGCTCTGCCAACGATGAATCAGAGGAATTTATTTCTGGTGATAGAAATTCATTTCTCGATATAAGGTGGTTCGGATCCCACAATAAACTGTAGGTCCCGTTGCTAGGTGACCAATTGGTTCCTAGCCACGTAAAAATATCTAAACCATCGGACCAGCCCTAGGAGAGCTGTTAATGTGTCAAAAATTTAGCTGTAAGAATATCAAATTTTACTCATTTACTTCTTCATTTAGTCACGTATTTCGTTCGTTGCCGAACGTTCTTTAGAATTAGAATTTTAAACAGGGAAATCATTTCATCTAAAAAAATATTGAATAAAGTAAAGAGGCTGTAAAAGCATGTTTCAAGTATTTACTCCTTAATTCTTTAACAAATTTTAAGCAACGTATCTAACTGCTTTGTTATTTTTAAGAATGTATCTTATTTGAAAAGGTGCATGGACATTGTTCATATAGGATTCATCAAAGATCTGTGATTTATCGCCATAAATTGGTTGTGTTCAATAGTGAAAATTTTTTGTTGCAAGATGTGTGTTTTTTATAATATTTTTTCAAACATTACATATTTTTCTATATGAAAATGTGTGGAAATTCCCAAGTTATCAATATTAGTACTTAAATCCACATTCTGTGAAAAAATATTAATACTATTAGATATTTAGCAAAAGATAATGAGCGTTCTATAGAGTTAGCCACAGAATCATAGATCCGTTTGACGTCACAAAATTTACCCCTTACAAGATTAAAACTCCTTTACCCCGCTCACTCCCATTTTACCTGGGCGAGGGTAGACCTGGTATTCTATAGACCTTAATATATGTATATATATATATATATATATATATATATATATATATATATATATATATATATATATGTGTATATATATATATATATATATATATATATACATATATATATATATATATATATATATATATATATATATATATATATATATATATATATATATATATATATACACATGCATATATATTATACATACATATTCCATATATATATATATATATAATATATATATATATATATATATATATATATATATCTATATATATATATATATATGTATATAACATATATATATATATTATATATATATATATATAGATATATATATATATATATATATAATATGTATATATACACACATATATATATATATATACATATATATATATATATATATATATATAATATATATATATATATATATATATATATATATATATATATATACATATATATATATATACATATACATATATATATATATATATATATATATATATATATATATATATATATATATATATATATATACGGAAACGTAATTTTACAACTTTTCTTGAACAAATGAATAATAGTTTTACTTTTCTTGGCTTATATTTATTTTATTATTTTTGATTTTTTTGTAGGTTATAAAATAATAGGAATTAATAAAGCAATGATATATACAAGTAAATGTTGCAAATATGTATGAAACTAAATCATCAAAAAACAGAATTACTTCTTTTAACTTTCGTCGGAGGTTAAAACCTTTTTTAAAAGAATGGGAACTGCACTGCACCTCGGTGCACATGGATTGTAGTCAATTTCAATTTAGATTAAGTGCATCCATCTTCGGTCGACTTATTTCCTGCAGTGACGCTGGAGGAGTCACGTTCACCGGTACAAAACTGAACAGGGACTAAAATTCAAGAGTATTTTTCCCCGAACTCAGAGATGTCATATACTTCTAAGTCCCAAATTAGGTTTTA
>NC_087201.1:74311532-74316532 GCF_015104395.2 Macrobrachium nipponense
CGAGGAAAAGAATGTTTCTTGTTCGCGTGTTCATGATAACATTCAAATTGCGAGGTACAATGTGTGTGAGTGCCACTGATAAAAGGCTCTCCCAAGGGAAAAGCAAATACACTTTGTTTTTAATAGCACACTAGTAATTGCAAGCACAGATGCTTTGATTCTTATAATTAACATGTCAAAGTGCATGGAGTTGTTGTAACGGTCAGGTAAGGCAGAATTTGCGAGTCATCTGGTATTTAAAGTTATCAAGAAGTAGCTACATTTATATTGACCACGGTTCTACTTAAATATGCAAACTTCTCTTTTGCAATTTCATATACTATATATATATATATATATATATATATATATATATATATATATATATATATATATATATATAAATATATATATATTTATGTATATAAATATATATATATATATATATATATATATATATATATATATATATATATATATATATATATATATATATATATATATATATATATATATATATATATATATATGAAGGCAAACGCCACGGCATGAATGAAAAATGAAACAATATTGTGGTTGCCGGGCCTTTCGACACACAGTCCTTTACCAGCTAGTAAAGGACGGTGAGTCGAAAGACCTAGCAACCACTTCGTTGTTTCGTTTCTCCTTTTACCATTTGTCTTTATATATACACACATATTTATATATATATGTGAATGTGTGTTTGAGTGTGTATGTACATATCTATGTGTCAGCAATTACTATCATCATTTTGCTAAACTGTGTGTGTTTTTTTTTTTTTTTTTTTTTTTTTTAATCTCTCTACTTCAGACTCGACCTCCCTCTGCCGGACGCTGTTCGGGTCCTGACAGGGATACATGTCAATCCAGAACTGTGTCGGGAGATCCTGAGAAGAGGGAACTGCGTGGACTTCCCGGAACCCAGTCCCTGCAATTCGACGCATCCTTACCGAAGAATAGATGGATCCTGCAATAATCTCCAGAATCCTAAATGGGGACAGTCAAATAGACCATTTGTTAGGCTTCATCATCCATTCTACGAGAACGGTCTGTCATCTCTGGCATATCACTTGCTTTTATTTTTAGAGAGAGAGAGAGAGAGAGAGAGAGAGAGAGAGAGAGAGAGAGAGAGAGAGAACTTTTATATTGTGGCTATAAGGTGACACTTTCTTTTATGTCTTTTACGAACTAAAACTTAACTTACGAATTATTTCATGATAAAAATCAACTCACAAAATATATGAAAATTTAAGACAACTGTATTGCAAAGAGCCCTGTAAGTAGGCCAGAGTGTTGGTAAATATTGTTCGTTAGTAAAAGGTTGATTCATTATCTATGTTCTTTTGAAATTGAAATAACTGTCACTCAGGAAGTAACTGAACCCCTCACTTAATCAGCAAACAATTCTAAATTAACACAATTTATGAGATCATGCTTCGATTTTCCTCTAGAGGTTTCACACTATAGTAAATAGCTAAGAAAATTTAAGGCAAATAGCACAGACTAACAGGACTACAACTGGCACCACGTATTACCTGGAAAAGTCACCCAAAGCCGATTTCAAACAGCTGACAAAATAAGCTCCCCTAAATTAAGACTAGTCGTTATGAACTGTAATATCCTTTTTGATGTGAGGAGGTGCTCTCTCTCTCTCTCTCTCTCTCTCTCGCACGCTTCAAAGTATTCCTTGTACTTGGTCTCCTTAACTGTCAATACTACTTATAGGTTTAAGAAAAAGAATGTTTCACAAAATGAGCACAAAAATTGAAAATGGAGAAAGTTAACTGTAAAAACCATACTACTGTAGATAAAGTTCATCTGACTATTTCCTCCTTCTTGGTTAAACCTTTACAGGCATTGACTCTATGAGGGGAGAGGGTAGAACAGGTCCTAATCGCCTCCCATCCCCAAGAACCGTCAGCTTCAACCTATTCGTCCTCGGAGGCAACGGCACATCTCGGCCGTACCCCAATGCCAACCTCCTGACGATGCAATTTGGTCAGTTCCTCGACCACGACATCACGTTCACGCCAGAGACGCAGATCTTAGCGCCACAGCCACCTCCCCAAAGCAGTCTGGCCGGTTTTCTTCTCAACAGGCAAGAACCAGTTTGTCCAGCTCTGCCCAGTAAGTGGAGAAATAATGACATTTTTTGCTAGATTGGCCCAGGCAACAATAAATGTTTCGTTGGTTAAATGTGAAATTCAATACAGGGAGTGATGATTTCTTCATTCAATAGTTAGAGAAATATTTGGGCAATAACAAGTACAAAACAACCTCTGTCAACTACTTTTTTTCTAATTAAAAGAACCAGCTGCTGTTGACAGTGGAGAGAAGGGACAGATTTCAGAAATTTTGAGACGATTTTAGAAGGTAAAAGACAAAAAATTTCAGATTTATAGCTTCAAGATAATGTCAGTGATGAAAAATAGAGGAAATAATTGCTTAATAACCCAACTTCTTTGATATTTGCGTTGGCTAAAGTAGCATATCTTGAACTACTCAGATGAAAAACTGAGGAAGCTAGAGGTATTTATCTTCATCTTAGTTCTTATCATTTCAAGTGAATTATCGTGGACCAATCGAATGTGTTTCAACCATAATATGAGTAGATACCTTAAGCGCTCAATGTGAAAAAGGATTAGCTAACAGAATCAGGGACAGAATCAGGGACCTAGTCTAAGATACCTACCGTACCACGTTAAAAAAAAAAAACACAAAAACACACACACACACACAACTTTTATCTGTCAGTTATTTTCGATTTTGCCTAAGGTTTTCCTTTTATTTTTGTGAAGACGGATACCATTCATTTTAATGTTTCAATTGGAATGCTATCTGATAAGTTGTAATACTATGTGCTGCTATTTTTAAAGGAATTAAGATAATGATATGAACATATCTCCTAAAACGCGTTTATTTCAGTTTTTTATAACTAGCTTAATATAGCGAGATAACCATTGCGACATCTTTATGTAAGTTATTCTCTAACATTTCAAAGTAAACAGTTAAAATTTTTGACTGCATTAAAAGAATTAATTTAGCATGCCTATGATAACTGCTTAGTTAGTGGCATGACAATCACTCTGTACTAACCTTAAAATTGTTCCCATCACAGATACGTGACTTCAAATTTAAAAACGAATCACAATTACCGAAAGATATTGTCAGTTCTAAAGCTTGCTACTTTTTTTTTTATTTATTTATTTATTTTTTTTTTTTTTCAGGAGACACCGTGCCCCTGAACTGTTGCGGAGACGGTCGTCAACTTCCTCCAGTAGATTTACCTGACTGCCGCCCAATTGATGTCTCTGCTGATCCAATATTCCAAGCCGATGGGAAAGTTTGCATGCGTTTTGTCAGGTCTCTTATTGCAAGCAAAGGATGCACTTTAGGTAAAGGGAAGAATGGGTATAGTAATTGATGCTTTATTTTTTGTATGTTGGTTGTGTGAACTGCAAAAAATGTAAAAAAAAAAAAAAAAAAAAAAAGGTGTTTTCACCATGCATTTTAAAGAATATACTATAATAAATAGATGCATCAGTTTTTCAAACAATATCGATTTTCAAAATAAATCACTACGTCAACAATTACCTGAAGCGTGAAAGTAAACATACACTAATGCTATTTGATTTCTAGTGTTATTTTATTCTAAAAATAATGGAGCTGTTTTCGATACTTATGTTGATACGTAATTAACAGAAGACGAATGATCGAAATATAATTCTTTTCATCACCAGGGCCGAGGGAACAGCTTAACCAGCTTACTTCTTACGTTGACGGATCTCAGATCTATGGATCAACCGACAGAGTGGCCAGCGAACTGAGAACTTTCCAAGGAGGGCGTCTGAAGAAGACACCAGAAGGTGACCTCCTGCCTCAGAGATGCTGCTCAGATCGAGAATTCACTTGCTTCCAAGCAGGTAAGTCTGTGGCCTCTCTTGAGAGAGTTATTGGGTTTAAGTATTAGGTAGAAAGATGAAGAAAAGACAAAAGACGGAAAATGTTCTTCATATGCTCTCTCTCTCTCTCTCTCTCTCTCTCTCTCTCTCTCTCTCTCTCTTCCTCCTACTCCACTGCTTCTTCTTCTTCTTCTTCTTCTTCTTCTTCTTCTTCACATGATCATAAACTAATGCCTCTCTGGTAGTTTAGTAGTTTACGGAACTTTCTCATGGTCCATTTTGAAGCTTTGTACATTCGAACTGAAGACTAACCCGGAATTGATAGGCATCTAGGATTGTGTCCACTTAACCAGCCAGGCTCTACGCAAATGATACGATACGGACCATCTTCATATAGCCTGACACGTTCAAAAATACTACCACAAAACAACAATAAATTGATTGTTTTTAGACGAATGGGGTATATCTTGAAAGTTTCAATTGATTATATGTTTCTATGCTGGGAAGCAATGTGATTACATGTCAATGTGATTACATGTTCTTGGTGCGTTGTCTTATTCAATGTTCGGATATTTTAATTTCTTGCTTGTTTTAGCATAGTGACCAGCAGTGCCCTAATTATTAGAAATGAAAATAAACAACTGTAATCAGTACGGAATTATTCTTAATGAAGGCATATTCTGCTTGATAAAAGTCTCTCTCTCTCTCTCTCTGAATCTACAATTTGAAATTTGGAAAGTTCACGTTCAAATTTAGATCACAAAATTTCATAAAATGACATTAAGAGCATTATTTTGTTGAAGGTATATAAAATGGGATATCTGTTAGGAAGTGCATGGGTATCGGTTACGAATTTAGGTTTGGGGGAGAAGAGGAGGACAAACAAATGCACGCACACACACACACACACACACACACACACACAGAGAGAGAGAGAGAGAGAGAGAGAGAGAGAGAGAGAGAGAGTTTGCAACTTTACAGCACCATGACATGCTCCTTTTGGCTTTTGTAATAGATGAAATATATATGTACATCCGCTGGGGTTTACAAAGAAATGTATGATCTTTTGACAGGTGATAACAGATTGAACGAACAGCCG
>NC_087201.1:74321532-74324032 GCF_015104395.2 Macrobrachium nipponense
GAGAGAAGAGAGACTAGAGAAGAGAGAGCGAGAGAGGCAGAGAGACGAGCACGAGAGCCGACGAGAGAGAGAGAGAGGTAAGATTTCAGTATATGAATATTCAGGGAAGAATTTATTTTCTCTTTAGAAGAAGATTAAGATCTAATCCTCTGAACAAGCCATTCAAAAGGCAGACAGTGAAATCCAACAAAAAGTCTCGTTCTGAATTAAAATGCTAAAGCATCACATCAAAGAGCGTTGTTCTCGATACATAAATTTCTTTGGACGGTATTATTGATCCCATGCTTTATATTATTATATCAAGTTGAGAGTAATCCCCTTGATGAAATGTTAATACAAACAAAGGATATAATGAAACCGATAAATATACAATCATAAAGACATATCATAGAAAAATGCCTTGCTATTCTACACTAATCTGTCTTACCTTTTGATTTAGGCATCATCTTATATAATTCTTCGTTCAGAAGTTGCTGAAAAATAGGTGAAAGAACGAAATGGAATACCCACTGCTGATTTTCCTTTTGACTGAATGCTGATTCTGATATATCCCCAAAAAGCAATTTGACAGCCTGGCAGAGGCAGATGAATGAGAATGCCTGGAACCAAAGGCCATTCCAGTATGTATCCATTTCAGTGTTGACGATCAGCCCTTTTTTCACTCTTGCAAAATGTGCACGAGCAGCAATTCATTTCTTCCCAGTTCTGCATTTTACAAAAAGGTTTGGATTCCGATACGGAATTTTCATATTTCCTTGCTTCGAGTGAGTCTGGATTTGTTGCTTTCCGTTTTAGAGGTAACAATTGTGTCAGAGTTCGAGATCAATTCTCAATTTATACTTTTGAATAATTCGAGATCATTTCTCAAATTATATTTTTGAATCTTTCGAGATAAATTCTCAAATTCTATTTTAGAGTATTTCGAGATAACTTCTCAAATTCTATTTTTGAATATTTCGAGATCATTTCTCAAATTTTGAATATTTTCGAGACTTTCTCAAATTATATTTTGAATAATTCGAGATAACTTCTCAAATTATATTTTTGAATATTTTTCGAGATAACTTCTCAAATTCTATTTTTGAATATTTCGAGATCATTTCTCAAATTATATTTTGAATAATTCGAGATAACTTCTCAAATTCTATTTTGAATATTTCGAGATAAACTTATCAAATTCTATTTGGAATAAATTCGAGAATCATTTCTCAAATAAAAATATTTTGTTTTAATAATTCGAGATAAACTTCACAAATTATATTTTTGAATATCTTTCCGTGGATAACCTTCTCAAGTTCTATTTTTGAATAATTCGAGATAACTTTTCAAATTCTATTTTTGAATATTTCGAGATAACTTCTCAAATTCTATTTTTGAATAATTCGAGATAACTTCTCAAATTCTGTTTTTGAAAATTTCGAGATAACTTCTAAAATTCTGAAAATTGTTTTTCGAGATAACTTCTCAAATTCTATTTTTGAATAAAACGAAAAAATGTCTCAAATTATGCTTGAATAATTCGAGATAATTTCTCAAATTATATTCATAAATAACTAAGAGATTGATCTTCATTGAATAGTAGAAACTATTCTATTTCACAGCGTTATTAAGTTTTGGTTAGGTATGACTTGTATATCCTGGTATGCTGAAAATAAAAGGCTGTTAGGAATCACAGCGGAATTTTTTAGTAACATCACTTTAGTTAACAGGTGAAAAGCATAATGTGATTCCCGTAGATTTTCATGTCCCTCACATGTTTTCATTCGTTAAAACCTTTCGAAAAGTTTAAGAAATTTTCAAGTTAGTACCATTTCAATAGCAAAGATATTCAAGTTAGTAATATTCAAGTTAGTATTTCTTCAATAGTAAAGATATTTAAAAAAGCTTAAGAACTATTCAAGTGAGAACGTTTTCAACAGTAAAGATATTTGGAACAGCTTAAGAAATATTCATGTTGGTACGCTTTCAATAGTAAAGATATGTCAAAAAGTTTAATAAGAAATATTCAAATTAGTACGTTTTCAATAGTAAAGATATTTTAAAAAATTAAAGAAATATTCAAGTTATTACATTTTCAATAGTAAAGATATTCCAAAAACTTTAAGAAATATTCAGAGGAAAGACTACTCACAAGCACCTCTGTGGACAATTGACATTTTGTCATCGCATTTCACTTACCCTTTTGGATGAAATTGTCAAAATATTGCCATTATTAATTTTGCAGTTTGTTTTCATCCATCTTTATCTTTAAGACTCTTCTTCTTCTTTTACACCGTTATCCTTACATTAAAGGGTTGGTTGCCTGATGCACCTTCTCCACTGCATTCCATTAAAGGCATCATCGGCATGGTTTGATGTTTGGCAAAGGGGATTTTACGACCGCATGGGCTTGTTGTTGTGAACCACAGTTAATGGCAGTGGGCCTAGTCTTTTACTCAAAAGTAAGACTGCAAGGCAGCAGCTGTCCTTTTAGTCGCCTTCTACAACACGCAGGACCTAC
>NC_087201.1:74326532-74329032 GCF_015104395.2 Macrobrachium nipponense
TGAGTTTTATAGTTTGTAACGTTATCGGACTTTAATACTATAATTATTTATCAATCTCGATATATGCCGTAACAAATAAATGCTTTGCCAGTCCCTATATACATTTATAAATTATGTTTTCATTCCACAGAAGTATGTGCATGGGAGTTGGTCCATTCCGAGGAAATGGTATTTATGACCACTGGTGTACCATCAACTGCTTCCATGCCCCGCCATTCTGCCCACCGACGCACTGCAGGTGTAAATAGTCCGTAGTATTGAGAACATCTTCCCTCCTTTTCGTCTTGTTTCACATGAATATATCTTTGTTCTGTCCCACGCAGATGTTTCTCGAACTGTTCTCTGAATCACAATATATTATCATTTCTAAATATAATTTTCATGTGTCTCATATCATATCATATCGTATATACTAGTGTCATGTATTCGTTTTGTGTATGCTTAGCTTGTGTGCAGATTTACCCCAATTTTCAAACAATCAGGATGCACTAGTACGATGAAAAAAGAATTGATCTGTGATTATTCAATAATAGGATAAGATGATCAAGAGGATGGCGATTAATGTATATAGCATATATAAGATGAATAATATATACCAGATGAGAAAATATGTATGTGTTTTACATCTATCTATATTTGTATTTAGTTATATAACGTACACAAGAAGCTGATAAGGAGGTCAGAAACTACTTCGTATAATGCAACATAGGCTTTATTTTATGCTCAATCTACCACGTGCATTTCTCAATGTTCCTTGCCAATCCAATGGTTCCTATGTTTACTTACTCTCCTTCACTTGTTTGTTTCGGATTATAGATCCTTAAAAAAAAAAAAAACATGCTTTTTGAGGTTTTCCAACAAGTTTTCACGGTACTTTGTATCATATGCAGGAGCCATTCTTCAGTTCCGCTTACATTTCACTTACCTTTCATCTTATAATTATGTTTAAATAACAATTTCAAATGATTGTAAACCGAGATACGAATGTTTTTAGAACACACAGTCACCATCTGTGACTTGGGCATTAAGGTTTCGTGATAATGACAACAGGCATACTGGAATCTACTTATTTACCCGCAAGTTAGTGCGCTTTTTCACGGGATCTCCATTCTAAATGAAAGTTTGGATTAAAATGCGAACTTTCCTTTTAGTTTTCTGTAAAAAAAGAAAGAAAGAAAAAAAAACTATTGAGTTGGCTTTTTGTCTGTCCGTCTACCCTCAGATCTTTTGAAACGTCTGAGGCTACAGGCCTGCAAATTGGTATGTTGATCATCCACCCAACGCTCATCAGACATACCAAATTGCAGACATCTAACCTCAGTAGTTTTCTTATTTTATTTTATGTAAGGTTAAAGTTAGCCATGATCGTACGTCTGGCACCGATATAGGTGTCAACAACAAAGGCTACCACCGTGATGTGGCTGAAAGTTTTATGGGTCACGGCTAAGAGTTTCTTTGGCCGTGGCCAAATGTTTTATACAGCATTTTACGCTGCACAGAAAACTCGATTGCACCTAAAAAACTTCGACGCATTTTTTACTTGTTTATTGTCTGTGCAGGAGCTACAAGCTACAGCATAAAATTATCTATCTAAGATCATCTTTTTCACCCAAGTGAATATTCCATCGGAAGTTTCACGATGAATATGAAACTTTTTAGCGGCTCTTAACAGATAACAACAATACCTTATACATTTCATCCTTATCCATTCTATCATAACTTTTCCAAGTGCCCTTGTATGCAACATGTAGCTTTATAACAATTCTATTTATCAGAAAAACTACTGTATTTGTAAAATAAAAAATCATACAAACACTCTTCTTTTGTAACCTTAAATAAGTTAACGTTAATTATGGCCTTATAGAGCCTATTAAAAAAAAAACTTCAGATTCATAAATACCAAGCACTCGAGTTTACAACTTTCATTTCTTTGTTACCATCCTTTGCCTATATATATATACACACACATGTATACGTACACACACACACACACACACACATATATATATATATTATGTGTGTATGATATTGAAAAAGTCCTTCCATACTTGTACTTTTCTTGATGACCAACTGTTCAACAGCCTTTTGTTTTGTTTGTATAAATGCATAACAATGTAAGTATAGCATTTACACATATATGCATCTCTTTAACAATATCAGTATGTGAGTGCTGCATATGTAATCTACGCCTACTTGCCATTATTGTAAATTAAATATATCATAATTAAATCTCTTGACTGTATTTTTTATGTAGTTTCCTTAAGAAATACCTTCGAGTAAAGATGACAAATCTTTCTCTCTGTTGTTTTGATATCCTTATGGCCACATACTTTTGTTTATATTTATACCACGCCGTTATTCTCCTGATTATTCTATCTGTCTATCTAAAACGCTCCGACAGAAAATATTCATGAATAGGAAGCAACCTACCATGTAGCATATTACTCCTTCAAAGTAATAACAAGAAAGGAATCGTTTTTCTAGTTGCTGAAATTTTGTA
>NC_087201.1:74331532-74341532 GCF_015104395.2 Macrobrachium nipponense
TTCTATGGAAACGAAGATGGAGATAATTAAGAAGTATGAAGTTGGCATGCGGTTGAGGGTGATCGCTAAGGAATATGGCCAAAATCCATCGACGATAGGCACCATCTTTAAGCAGAAGGAAGCCATCAAAGCAGGTACACCTTCCAAGGACGTGACTATTTTTGCCAAGAAGAGGAGCTCACGTGCATGATGAGATGGAGAGGCTGCTTCTCGTATAAATTATGGACAAAGAAATCAATAACGATACGATAACCGAGACGGCAATCTGCCACAAGGCCAGCGCCATTTTATGTGATCTGAGTGCTCAGGCCGAAAATGATGCAGGAGAAGGGACATCGAAGACAACCCCGGACTTCAAGGCTTCTCGGAGTTGGTTTGATAAATTTCGTAAATGGACTGGCATCCATTCGGTGGTGCGGCATGGGGAGGCTGCCAGCTCGGACATGAAAGCGGCCCAAGCCTTTATTGTTAAGATGTTTGACAAGATGACAATCAAGGAAAGCTACAGTTCTCAGCAAGTCTTCAACTGTGAAGAGATTGGCCTTTTTTAGAAAAAAATACCTCGTCGGACATACATCACGGAGGAAGAGAAGAAGCTACCTGTGCATAAGCCTATGAAAGACAGGCTTACGCTTTCACTTTGTTCTAAAGCCAGTGGGGATTGTAAGGTGAAGCCCCTACTGGTCTATCATTCCGAGACTCCTCGAGCCTTCAAGGCCCACAAAGTGCTAATGGAAAAGCTTCCAGGGATGTGGAGGGCTAATGCGAAAGCCTGGGTAACGAGACTTTTGTTCACCGAGTGGGTAAATCTGTGTTTCGGCCCGACAGTGCAGAAATTCTTGGAAGAGAAGCGCCTCCCTCTCAAATGTCTGCTGTTGTTGGACAATGGCCCTGCTCACCCTCCTGGCCTCGAGGAAGATATCCTAGCGGAGTATTCTTTCATCAAGGTTCTTTATCTTCCACCTAACACCACCCCTCTCCTCCAGCCCATGGACCAGCAAGTGATATTGAACTTCAACAAATTGTATACAAAACAACTTTTCAAGAGATGTTTCGACATCACCGATACCACAAACCTCACCCTACGGGAAATTTGGAAGGAGCATTTCGATATCGTGATATGCATCCGACTCATCAATCAACCTTGGCAGGAGGTTTCGAGGAGAACCTTGAATTCTTTGTGGAGGAAACTCTGACCTGATGCCATATCAGCCCGAGAATATGAGGAATTCAACGTGGGCGAAGCTGATGCAGATTCAGAGACAGTTGATGATCCTGAAACTGTTTTGCAACCAGATCTTGATGAGATCGTTATACTCGGCAAGTCCATGGGGCTGGTCGTCGACGAGGACATCAATGACCCTCTCCAGGAGCACCAAGAGGAGCTTACAACGCATGACCTGAAGGAGTTGGAGGCCATGCAACATAAAGTCGTTCAAGAACAGTTCTTTAGCAGTGGCGAGGAGGAGGAGGAGGACCCTATACGGAAGAAATTTAGGATGTTCTAGCTGCTTTTCATAAAGTGCAAACATTTGCAGAAAAGAGACACCCCGAAAAGGCTTACACAGGTCGTATGCTTGCACAGTTCAATGACGTTTGCCTGAGTCGTTTCAGGAACATTGTGAAAAGCAGGCAGAAGCAATCTTCCTTGGATAGTTATTTTTTAAAGAGGCCTTTAGTAGTAAGCAAACAGGAAGGTCCAAGTGATACGAAAAACAGAAAATTGGAAGTCGTGAAGAAATTGAAATTTGTTAAAAAATGTAAAGTAAAAAAGTAAAAAAAAAATTTAAAAAATCAGAAAAAGGCAAAGAAAAAAATTAATTATAAGTTTTTCGTAAAGATAAGTGTTAATGTTTTCTGCCATTTGTTAATTTGTTTTGTAAAGTTTAGTGTTAATGTTTTCTGCCATTTTTTAATGTGTTTCTTAAAGTTAAGTGTTCATGTTTTCTGCTATTTGTCCTCCTCCTCTGTCGCCACTTTTGGAAATCGCCTCACTCGAAAGGTAAGGCTCCACATTTTACTGCATACGTACGTACATGAACATACAGTATTTCTTATACCTTGTTCCCTAATACACTTTATTTACAGGTACAATCACGGTTAGGTTAGGTATTGAATGGTCCAAATTGTTGTATTTCATTGCTTATTGGTCAATTTAGCTTTATTATTTTGTAGGGCTTGGAACGAATTAGTCAATTTACATGTAAAATATAGTTCTAGGTAAGAAAAATCAGGTTGAAAAGGCGGCTTCGTAACCTGAGGCACTACTGTATATATATAAAATATATATAATTAGGAATAAATAAAAAAATAATTAATCAAATAATAATAGTATTAATAATAATAATAATCATGGTGCTCAATCAGAAAAATAAATCCTGCAACCCTAATGAACAACTGCCACTCCCCCACAGCTGTAAGGCCCCTCTTTGCTTGCCTATGAATGAGAGGGAGAATAGTTTACAGTTTAGTTGGCCAGGCCGCACAACACCTTTTGCCAGGCCCATAATCACTCCGCCAAGGTAAGTAGTTCCGTGACCCGACCCTACCCGACCATGGCCATGCCCATGCCTCGACCTCAGTCTGCTCGAGTGAGTCAGCATGTCAACGTCCGCGTCTTTCACCTCGTATCCCACACACAGGTTAGGACACGTGCCCTAAATCAGCTTAGGTTGGCTCGTTTGGATAGGTCACAATCATTGTTACCATACTGGGGATCCAGGGGGGCAAAAACCCCCGGCCAGGTTAGGGCACGTGCCCTAAGTCAGGTTAGGTTTGTTTGTTTGGTTAGGGTCAGTTTAGATAGCCAGGCCACGCATCTCATGTCCGAACGTTCACTTAGGCTAACAGCCCATATGTTCGGACTACGAATGTAGAGTAGGGAGACAGTTTAGTTACCTAGGGCGGGCATCTCATTCCTAGATGTCCACTTAAGCTAACAGGCCATATGTTCAAACTACGAATGTGGAGTAGGGCAACAGTTCAGTTAGCCAGACCCCCACCCAAAAACCCGGGTTTTCCAATAGGTGCCCCCTTACTGTTTTAAGGACATTCATGCCTGAAAATACGATTTCCATGTCCATTTGCCCTTTCTTATGTGTTTTCCCGAGTAGTCTGCACATTCGTCGGGCAGGCCTCGTAACTTCTTCTACCCGGGCCACCAATCCCTCCGCCAAGGTAAGTAGTTCCACCCAAAACAGTTGACGACTTCGTGTTATGCCCCGAGCCCATGGCCACAACCCAATGCGACCTCCTCAGTCTCTCCTGGCTTCCCAACAGGGCTGTGTCCGTGTCTTATTTCGCTCACCTTCAATTTGCCGTCGCCAATCTGGTCACGTTGTTGGATTTAGGTATCTTATATAATGACGAGAAGTCATTACTTATCATTTTAATGAAAAGTGGCTTTCTTGGCAATTTTAGTGGTGAATGTGATGAGTGTAAAGAAGGCACAATCGGCCTCGTGAAGCATTGCGACACTTTCCAGTGGCGGTGTAATGTCTGTCGTTGTCGTCCGAATTGGTTATTTCCAACTGGTCCGACGATTCTGATTTCAATCTCCAATAAGGTAAGTGTGGCTTTATACAGTTTTTTCATGTCAGAACATATGAGCTTGCCAAGAATCATTAAAAATGTGGATAAGGCGCGCAGCACTGTTCCACCGCGCAGAAACTAATTTTTTTGTTTTTTTTGTCCATGTCATTTTTTCTTGCCAGAACATACAAGCTTGCCAAGAATCATTGAAAATGTGGATAAGGCGCAGTGCCCTTCCACTGCGCCAAAACTAATTTTTTTTTTTTTTTTTTGTCTAGGCCATTTTTTCTTTTTTCATAGACTTTTTGATATTCCATTACTGCATGTTTTCAAAAATCGTGCCAAAACATACGTCAGCCATCTTGTTTGTATTCGTCCGCCATCTTATTTGTATTCCACCGTGCCGAAACTAATTTTTATTTTATTTTTGTCTATGCCATTTTTTCTTGCCAGAACATACGAGCTTGCCAAGAATCCCGAAACTAATTTTTTTTTTTTTGTTTTTTTTTTTTTTGTCTAGGCCTGTTTTTCTTTTTTTATAGACGTTTTTATATTCGATTACTGCATGTTTTGAAAATTCGCGCTTAAACATATGTCCGCCGTCTTGTTTGTATTCTTCCGCCAATTATCTAGCAGAAGGTACTCATGCCCGAAGAATCGGCAGGCGTTGCGTTTTCCTCCCACCCCAAAACCCCGGTTCCCAACAAGGTCCCCCTTACCTTTTTTATAGGCTTTTTGATATTCTATTACTGTGCGTTTTCAAAATTCGCGCCAAAACATACGCCCGCTATCTTGTTTGTATTCGTCTGCCAATTATCTAGCAGACGATACTCTTGGCCAACTAAACTGTAGGCGCTCTGAGAGGGGCCCCTAAGGTCACCGGCCTTGGGCCCCGCAAACCCTAAATCCGCCCCTGGTCTTCCGTAGTTAATTTGGTTTGCTAATATTATCGGTCATGGAATAGAACAGTAAATTTATTATAGTTACCAATAAATGTAGAAAGCCATTTTCTACGTTTTAAATAGGATTTCATAGAAAACGACTGGAGATATGGCTAACTTATTTAAATTACTCCAAACTTAAAAGTATTTTTATTCAGTTAGAGATTATCAATTTGTAATGAAGATATGATGGCTGTTATTGGTGAGTAAATCGGAAGCAAAGCCATAAAAATAAATTTGATTTAAAGTTAAAGACAAAAATGCCCTGTCGTTAGCTCTTGGAGTTTGATTATTACTTTTTTTCGGTTCCCTAACGGAATAACTGTTTAGTTCCCTGGCGGTAAATTTTGCTCCTTGCTATTCCAAGGGTGGAAACTCTGCCCTTTAGTAATTACAAGCTTAACTTTGAGACCGGCAATTACTGCTGCAAATTGGTTTTCTGTCTGATGCTAATTGTGATAGATAGTGAAAATAAAAGATTCACCCTTCAAAGGCAAAGGCAAGCGACCGTGGAGCGTCCTTTGTTCCCTAATTTATAATTGCAAGCGGAGAAACTTTTTTTCTTCCGTCATTCTTCACAAAATCAAAAATATTATGGTAATATAGAATAAACGAGAAAACGTTACGTTTGAAATTTTTGAAAGTATATTGTGACTATTTCACCTCCACGTTTCTGAACAGCTAATATTTTTATTTTCTTTTATTTTTGTCATCATAGATAGATAATCAAATAGTATTGTATAAGGCAGTATGATTACCAGGCTGTTTGATTCTATCTGATACGATGTAAAATGATGTGAAATATTGCTATAGAATTGAGAACATATATAAGCACAACATAGAGAATGATACATGAACAAATGGCGAATGACATCCAAAAGTGCAAGTTGTACTTATATAGATTCTACCATACTTGAGTTCGATGAAGATTTTTACCAACAAAAGGCAAGGGTTGGTATGGGATCCTCATTCTCGCCTGTTTTAGCTAATGTTTGTATGGAATTTTTTGAAGCTCTTTTTGTGGACAAACAGCCAAATGACCTGAAACCTTTTATATAGGTAAGACATGATAATACTTTTATTATTCATAAGGACGATGCCAAATGTTTTGATAAGTTTTTATCACAACTGAATACGGTAGTTTTATTCCTTCCATTAAATTTACAGTGAAAAAGTAAATCAACAATCGTCTGTTCTATTTAGATTTGATTGTTCACCCGGGTAATGCAAAGAAGTCTTTTAAGTTTCCGTTTTCATGAAAGTATTCACAAAAAATTTTATTCACACCAAGACTAGAATATCCAAAGTAGCTCTTTGACCAATTTGTTTTTTAGTGCGTTACGAGCTTGTGACCCTAGCTTCATTGACCAATAAATCGAATTTTTAAATACAAGTTTCAAGAAGTTATGTCCCCGAAAGTTATTATTATTATTATTATTATATTATTATTATATTATTATTATTATTATTATTATTATTATTATTATTATTTTATAATCTTTGTAGAGCGAAGAGACTGCTTTATAATCCAAGAGAACACCTATTAACTAATAGTTTTAAATCCCTTCCCCTTCCATAAAATTATGACCCGAGGAAAATCTCCAATAATCTTAGAAAAGAAAAACGTGGGTAAGTTTAGTCTTTCAATACTCTAATACTCTTAGGAAAAAATGACTAAGAACAGTTGTATACTAGAAAACCAAACAGTGATGTCGGAGTCCATGCTGTAGGATATAAAAACTGTGATAAATCTTATACTGGATTAAGTGGTTGTTCCCTTGACTAGAGGAAACGGGGACATATTGCAGCTTGCTGGTAGGCTAATGTTTACAGCGCCATTGTTAGGTACACTTGGGAGTCAAATCATGCCATTGATTTCCTAAAAGGCAAAATAATTATATATTAAAGTCCTAACAGGACCTCTAGGAGGATTGTGAAAGGAGCTCTCATCAATTTAAATGACACCTTTGATGGGAATACTGACATTGCAGGTAATTGACTTTTAAGTGAAGAGAGTTGCCAAAGGTCCAGAATGAAGAACTTCAAAACTTGTGTATCGCCTTTTTCAATCTGATAATATTGATAACAACCCTTCGCCTCTTCCAGAGTCTGAATGAAACTACCACTTTGGACAGCGACCCTCAAGATATAGTTCAAGACGACCAACCGCGTTTTGTCTTGCCTCACAGATCAGTTAAAATACTACTTGAAATAAATAGAACCCAATAACTAGTTCGCTTGTTTTACCTATGTTTATAAGTTTCATTTTGCTTATATTTTGTTTTCTTTCTTCACCATTGTTGTATGTCTTTTCTTTTTTTAGTGTAGTGATCAAGTCAAATAGATTTCGCTTTTATAATCAAGATTATTCTGGAGATCCTACTGTAGATAACTGAGACGCACGACATTGTGATTTTATGTTACATGTACATATATATATGTATATAACTTAATATATACCAATCGATCTATATATCCAATAAACATATCTATGATGTATACTATTAATATATATATATATATATATATATATATATATATATAATATATATAATATATATATATATATATATATATATATATATAGATGCTGATCCAATATACATCTCAAATAAATTAGAAATCAATTCATTTTACCACAACAGATAAGCATTTATTTCAGTGATTATTTAGAATAAATGAAATGGGTAAGTACGACTAGCTTATGTATGGAATAACAAATTTCAATGCAGTAGTTGCAGGTCGCTTTGCAATTACGGCACTGAACTCCGTTCCAGTGTCTGTGTCAAATGGGTCGAACAATGTCCAGTTGTTTGGGAGTTCGTAATTTGTACCGTTGAACTTAATATCATATCTGCTCCTTACCTTACAAATAAATACCGTCAGCCAGTCAGAGCATTACCGTTTGTTCTCTTATATCTTGCTTTTCTGAAATATTGAGCTTTAATATTATTATTATAACTATATCGTGAAGAATGCCTAATTGCCGTCAGCTCTAACCCGACATATTGTAACAGTGTTGCGATATTTCATCACAGTCATCCTTTTTCAGTCATTGGCAAACTCTTGATAAAACTGAATTCTATTTTTGATTCGATTAAAATTTTATAAAATTCTTTCATCTTTGTTTTTGCCATTCATAGATATCCAAGCACAAGTCAGCATCAAAATTTTATTGCGTGAATACAAATGAAACTCCGGAAAATACGAATCATGCATTCACCTGGATTATAGCGCAGTAATTTAGCAAAGATGATTGTTGAGATTACATGACAAAACTTTGAATCTTAATTGTGCGAAGAAGCTCAGCAAAGTTCTTGGATATCTAATGGAATGACCTACATTGTAAGCTGGCAATGCATTACGATCTCCAATGTACCATGGCCATTATGAAAATAACCATGCTTGGTTTTCCCTCCTGTTTTTCTTTAATTGTGGCCTATTATCTTTTGCATGATTCCTTGATATTCTCGAAGAAGGCAAAAGCCTTAGCGATCTTATGAGCAGCGCCTATGGGGTTGAGAAGAGGCAACATTAATTTGAAAGTGTGATGGTTTCACCAGAAAGTAATATCATTTTCCTGGAGAGAAAGGAACCGCATTTTTCTATATGCTTCCTCTCTGAGCATAAACGATACTTCGTGGCTCCCTCTCCCATCGAAATGCATAAATTAAATCTATCGGGAATAGTTCCTCTGTTGGGCAATGAAACAGGACTATTCTCATTGGATAAAGGAAAATGTATGGCTTTGACGCCACAACAGTTATCTATGCGCAGAAAAGCATATATACTGGACCATAACTTAGCCTGTTATTGATATCAAGTTACATTCAGGAAATGTGGTGCAGATGGTGTAGACGACTGAAAGAGAAAGTTAGAGGTTACAGATATGAGTAAGAGGTCAGGAGGGACGAAAGGAAACCATATTCCATGAAGATTAAAACATAATATTAGATATATATATATATATATATATATATATATATATAATATATTGTTATATATATATATATATAGTATATGAATATTGATATATATATATATATATATATATATATATATATAATATATATATATATATATGTATTTATATATATGAGATGAATATTGATATATATATATATATATATATATATATATATAGATAGAATAATTAATATATAATATATATATATATATATATATATATATATATATATATATATATATACATATGTATATATATATATATATATATATATATATATATATATATATATATATATATATGCATATATATCTATGTATACAAAGTATGTCATTTATTATTAGAAATATTATAAGGGATAAATCGCATATGACATGATTTGGAGAAGTAATTGAAGATAGAGAGAGAGAGAGAGAGAGAAAGAGAACGGTCTCAAGAATGCTTGGCAAGAGACCCGGAAAGTAATCAACAAAGGCGGAAAGTGGTCTTGGGTCTTTTGGAGCGGTCTGATGGTGAGGTAGGGGAATGCTGGGTTGGGGGTGGCCCCTCCCATGTCCCCGCCTCCCTGCTGGTAAGGAGTTTCCTATAAATACCTGAGGAACTCCAGGTCGTTCTTCCCACAGAGACAGTCAAGCACTGCATGCGGAGATTACTGTTGCCTTGCTGAACGACTTACTTTTTTGTGGAGTATCGTATTACTCGCTGCTCATGATGGGGATAAGGTAGGAGAGTGTCTGTTTTTGTGCGTTTTTAAAGAAGGACTCTACAATGAAAAGGCCTGGGATAAGCTTAGCCTAAAAAAATTAAGATGCTGGAGATGAAGAGCATCTTATTTCTGTATCTAAATCATTTATCACTGTCGCATTTTAGTCTAGGAAAATTTCAATCTTAGCATAAAAAAAAAGACATTTCTGTCCCTATGATAAAAACTTCAGCAATATTCTCCGTCACTTATAGTTCCTTGCCTTTTCAAATATTCAATTATTCAAGCTCTTTAAAAAATAAAACTTACCTCGATCACATTATTAAAAGAATAAAAATATTGTTATGGAGAAATGAAATATTTCTAGCAAGAGCCCTTTCCTACAGCAATACACAAGCGGAATAGCATTAAAATAATATTTCTTGTCCCTTACCCTCTCATTCTCAATATCCTTTCAAACATTAAGTTAATTCTTACTGCAAAGACATTTCCGAAGACCAAAACTTGAGACTTGAGATGTCTGTTTGACATTACCCCATAGGGATGATAATATCTTTGGTGATGTTATCTGATTGTATTTGTAAACACCCTTCCCATTATCAAGTTGTATATTCCACCACCATGTGAGTGTTCCTAAGTCTTCAAACAATTTTTACGTAATTAATAATATATTGTATATATATAATAATATATATATATATATTATATATATATTATTATATATATATATATATATATATATATATATGTATATAGATAGGTGTATATAATATATATATATATATATATATATCATACAGAATAATTACTAATATATATATAATATATAGATATATATAAAGAGATATATTTTAAATA
>NC_087201.1:74346532-74351532 GCF_015104395.2 Macrobrachium nipponense
GTTGTTGTCTACCATAGAGTTCTACGTTCGTTTGACATCTGCGGATCATGTTCTTTTACAGCCTTTGAAGGTCTCCGTCATCGTATCTTTCCTTGTTCAGCTGAACAATTGTCAAATATAACATGAAAATCGGCTTGTAATGACGAATACTTTAGTGTAATATAGCGAAGGGAATGGAAACATTTTCACAATTTTATTTGGAATGGATGTATAATTTTATCAGCCTCTGAGTAGTCTGATAGGTAATGGTTATGAAACCTCAAAGATAAAACTTCAGTAGAGAACGCACCTTCTCTAAGAAAAATAAATAAATAATGATTAAAGGAACTCGAATTAGTGGACTCATTAACAAAAATATTAGTAAAACGAAAATATAAAGCCTATAATGATGGAATTAAAACGCTGAAAATTTGTCAATTCTGAGACGGCCATTCCAAAACTTGAATAAATTCGAGTTCATCAGCTAATGAATATATACTTATCTCTTGCCGAGGCACAACTTTAAATGAACATCTTTATATATATAGTATATATACATATATGTACGTATATACGTATAGATATATTATATATATATATATATATATATATATATATATATATATATATATATATATCACACACACACACACACACACACACACACATATATATAGATATATATATATATATACATATATATATATGATATATATAATATATATATATATATATATATATTTATATATATATATATACTTAGATATACATACACACACCACGCATATATAGATATATAGAATATCTACTATCTATAGTATATAGATATATATAATATATATATAGATATATATATATACATATAGGTATAGTAGATATATATAGATAGATATATATATCTATATATATATAATATGATATATATATATATATACATATATATATATATATATATGTATAATATATTATATATATATATATATATATATATATATATAGATATATATATATATATATATATATATATATATATACATATATATAAATGTTAAATATATATATACTATATATATATAAATATATATATATATATAATATATTATATATAATGCCTATTCACTTTGCGCCCCATTCAGACTGTAACGCCAAGAGCAAGACCATAAATGACACTGTTTTGATGACGTAAAGCTCATTGTAACTGGCGTGAAACATTCGACAAATAATGGTGTATGTTTCTCCATTTAACTTTTTTTTCTTTTTAATTGATCATATGTGTAGGTGTAAAACAGACGTAATATTTTCTTATAACTCAAGATTTCGGTTCTCTGTCAGTCTGTCTGTCTGCCTGTCTGTCTGTCTTACACACACTGACACACACACACACATACTTAGTTTGCGTATAAAAATAAAAAAAAAAAAAAAACAAAAAAAAAAAAAAAAATAATATATATATATATATATAATATATATATATATATATACATATATATATATAGATATATAATTATATATCATATATATATATATATATATATATATATATATATATATATATATATATAACTTTACACTTTTAATCTTTGAACCTGAGACTCCACAATGATGAAATTTCATTTAATATCTACCCAATGATCTTAGCAATGTAATGGAATTCATTAGAATTAAAAGCGTAACCCAAAAATCATGAAGACCACTATTATATATTGGTGGTAATAAGTGAAACAATATAAATCAATGCAGCCTAAATGGGAATTCGAGATTAATTAAAATTTTCGAGGTTACTGATATTTGTTACTTCTTAAACAAAACCAATTTTCAGGAAAGGAATATTGATATTATTATAATAACTAAAGTTCTACCTCACACAAGGTTCATACATAGGTCATAAAAGAAGTTAAAACCCATAAAGACAAGAGCACACGATCATAAATTTATTGAACATCGGGAAACATGATGCAATAGGTAAAAACTTCCAAATGCATGAAATCGATCATGAATGGCTTATATCCTCTACGATTACTCCTCTTTCTATACAAGGGAGAGTGCATCCTTAGCAAAGAATCGTCAACTCTGAGGATTTTTCCCAAAAGGTAAACTGGTCGAAAAATGCAGTATTTATATGCCTGCTAAGTTTGATTAAATTTTGTTCATGCAGTCTTGAATTACCCTGCTAAAACACGCACAAACACACACACATGCATACACACACATTACATGATAATCTTAAACACCCAGTGATGTCCAGGTCAAGGTTCGTCAGACAACGGTGAGCAACGTAACATGAATCAAGTGGGAGTTTTTGTAATTACGTCAGTTTATAACATGACTTGTAACTTCCCACTAATACCAGCTTACCTAGGAATTCAGCTCTCCTTGATCTACTTTTATTTGATTTTATTTTGCAAGCGTTTCCTAATACTGCTCTCATTAAAATGTCACTCTGTCTGATCGTATATGGAGTGCCTACCCGCTTAGCGATAGTGGCATTTTCTTTCAAGTATTACCCGTTTGGATTTCGCCTCGCCTGTTAGCACTTAAAATATATTATAATGACTTTCACAGTTGTTTTGTCTTTTGTAAGGCTTTCATTGATGATGCAAGAGGCAGGAAATAATATTTTTCCTATACACTTCGATATCTTTCATCGGTGCTTCGTCGCCGCTATCGTCTTTGGATATCTATTTGGCAGACGCACTGCAGTAGTGTGTGTGTGTGTGTGTTGTGTGTATGCGGCTACAAGTCCATGGATATTGTCACTCTTGACCAGATCTACCACAAAATGAAGGCAAGCGAAACTGTCAAAACAAGAAATGATGAACACTGGCGAGCATGAGACTGCTGACCCCCACCAATACGATACAAAAATCGTGAGGCCATCGACCCACTCAGGTGCACAGTCAGCTGACGAACCTGATTCTGAGCTCACTGGGCACCTCAAAAATACTGGTTACGACCTGTCTTTGCTGGCTATTCACTTTCACCTTTAAATCACTACTCTCTCGACCTACCAGACTAACCAGGAAAAGATTGTCGCACTCTCATTCCTATGCGTTCCGGGATGAGATACACTCAGCATCCTAACTTTATTTTTGCCACATTCAGTTTCACTGACATAATGCACCAGCTAACATATTTTTGCCCCTTTCCCTCATCCACGTTCATCCTGATACTGTTAGAGACGCTCTTCTAGCTCTACGTCACTTTGTCAGATCGGAATTAATCTTTATCCTTTCATTTTTATCATCCTTGTTTCAAGATCATTACAAAGAGTGGCGCTTAATGACTCATGATCCCGGCTATTTAGGCATATTCCACAATGGAGAACGACGATACTACCATTTCTCTTCATTTCCTTAATTTCCAGAGACATGAGAATGCTTGCTGTTTGATCATCCAGTTGCTTTTGATATTATATCTCATCGATCGACTATATTGTTTTATAATATATATATATATATATATTATATATATATATGTGTGTGTGTGTTTGTGTGTGTGTATATATAGTACATACAATTATATATTATAATAGATATATATAATATAGTATATAATAAATAAATTATATAATTATATTTATTATATATATTAAAATATATATTATAAATTAATTAATAATGTATCAGGTCAGGTATAGAATACTAGCAGCCCACAAGCGACCCAAAACGTATCCTCTCCTGCGCAGGTATACATCTGGTCGGATTACGACGCCACATAGGCCTAGGCCGGATCTAAAGCCACTGTTAATGGCAGAGTCTGCCATTTGTTTGTAAACAAAGCGTAATTCTTTAACAATTTCTAAGCAATGTATCTAACTACATTGTTATTTTCAAGCAATGTATCTTTTTGAAAAGGTGTATGTACGTTGTTCATAGGATACATCAAAGATCTGTGATTTATAGCCATAAATTAGTTGTATACAATAGTGAAATAAATTTTTTTTTGCAATATGTGTTTTTCTATAATGTTTTTATCAAGCTTGAATAATTTTTTTATGAAAATATGTGGAAAATTAGTAATTACATCCAGATTCTGTGAAAAAAATTTTAATCGAATAGATATTCAGCAAAAGATAATGAGCGTTCTATAGAGCTAGCTATAGAATCATAGATCCGTTTGGCGTTACAGAATTTACCCCTGAAAGGATTAAACCCCATTAACCCCGCTCACCCCCATTTTACTTGCGCGTGGGTAAACCTGGTATTCAATAGACCTTGCTATATATATATATATATATATTATATATATATATATATATATATATATATATATATATATATATATATATATATATATATATCATTCGAGCTGCAAATGTCTTTTAATATCTAATTCGCTCTACCTCGGAATTGATATATTTTCATATATGTTCAGAAGGGGAATTTTAGTTGATAATAATTTCGTCCCCTCATGGTTTCGAACCATCGTCCAGCGGACAGGCACGAAATCAAGACGACATTGACTTTACCGATTCGGTTAACAGTGAGGCTATAAGTTTATCCCGATTCTGACCTTACAAATCACCATCGAACTCGGTTTTTTTGTAATTAGAATCGATATGAAACCCCCTCTACCATGTTAGCCAATTCAAACGTTTAACGAAAGTAGCCATGTTATGAATAAATATCACTTCACCATGATTCATATAAATCATTCAAGCTACAAATGTCTTTTAATATCTAATTCGCTCTACCTCGGAATTGATATATTTTCATATATGTACCGAAGGGGAATTACGAAAGAACCGAATTCGACGGTGATTTGTAAGGTCAGAATCAGTATAAACTTATAGCCTCATTGTTAGCCGAATCGGTAACGTCAATGACGTCTTGATTTCGTGCCTGTCCGCTGGACAATGGTTCGATCCCATGAGGGGACGAAATTATTATCAACTAAAAATTCCCCTTCTGTACATGAATCAAAATATTTAATTCCGAGGTAGAGCGAATTAGATATTAAAACACATTTGTAGCTCGAATGATTTATATGAATCACAGTGAAGTGATAATTATTCATAATAT
>NC_087201.1:74361532-74366532 GCF_015104395.2 Macrobrachium nipponense
GTGTGTATGTATATATGTATGTGTCAGCAATTACCATCATCCTTTTGCTAAACTGAAAGTGTTTTATTTTTTTTTAATGTATCTCGTTACTTCAGACTTGACCTCCCTCTGCCTGACGCTGTTCGGGTCCTGGCAGGGATACCTGTCAATCCAGAAATGTGTCGGGAGATCCTGAGGAGAGGGAACTGCGTGGACTTCCCGGAACCCAGTCAATGCGATTCGACGCATCCTTACCGAAGTATAGATGGATCCTGCAATAATCTCCAGAATCCTAAATGGGGACAGTCAAATAGACCATTTGTTAGGCTTCATCATCCATTCTACGAGAACGGTCTGTCATCTCTGGCATATCACTCGCATTTATTTTAAGAGAGAGAGAGAGAGAGAGAGAGAGAGAGAGAGAGAGAGCGAATGTTTATATTGTGGCTATAATGTGACACTTTCTTTTATGTCTTTTGCGAAATAAAATTTAACTTACTAGTTATTTCACAATAAAGAGCAACTTACAAAATATGTGAAAATTGAAGACGACTTTATTAAAAAAAGCCCTGTAAGTAGGGCAGAATATTGGTAAATATTGTTTATTAGTAAAAGGCTGAATTATTATCTATATTCTATCAAAATTAAAATAATCCCTCATTCAGAAAGTAATTGAAACCCTCACTTATTCAGCTCAGCATACAATTTTAAAGTAACATAATTTATGAGAATATGCTTCGATTCTCTTTTTTAGTATTCTTTGTACTTGGTCTCCTTAACGGTCAATACTACTTGTAGGTTTAAGAAAAAGAATGCTTCACAAAATGAGCACAAAAACTGAAAATGGAGAACGTTAACTGTAAAAACCATACTAGTGTAGATAAAGTTCATCTGACTATTTCCTCCTTCTTGGTTAAACCTTTACAGGCATTGACTCTATGAGGGGAGAGGGTAGAACAGGTCCTAATCGCCTCCCATCCCCAAGGACCGTCAGTTTTAACCTATTCGTCCTCGGAGGCAGCGGCTTATCTCGGCCGTACCCCAATGCCAACCTCCTGACGATGCAATTTGGTCAGTTCCTCGACCACGACATCACGTTCACGCCAGAGACGCAGCTCATGGCGCCACAGCCACCTCCCCAAAGCAGTCTGGCCGGTTTTCTTTTCAACAGGCAAGAACCAGTGTGTCCAGCTCTGCCCAGTAAGTGGAGAAATAGTAATCATTTTTACTAGATTGGCCCAGACAACAAAAAATGTTTCATTGGTAAATGTGAAATTCAATACAGGGAGTGATGATTTCTTTGCTCAATAGTTAGAGAAATATTTGGGCGATAACAAGTACAAAACAACCACTGTCAACTACTTTTTTTCTAATTAAAAGAACCAGCTGCTGTTGACAGTGGATAGAAGTGACAGATTTCAGGAATTTTGAGACGTTTTTAGAAGGTAAAAGACAAAAATTTCCAGATTTAAACTTTCAGGATATTGTAAGTGATGGAAAATAGATGAAATAATCGCTTAATAACCCAACTTCTTTGATATTTGCGTTGGCTAAAGTAGCATATCTTGAATTACTCAGATGAAAAGCTGAGGAAGCTAGAGGTATTTATATTCATCTTAGTTCTTATCATTTCAAGGGAATTATCGAGGAACAATCGAATGTGTTTCAACCATAATAAGAGTAGATACCTTGAGCGCTCAATGTGAAAAAGATTAGCTAACTCTTAGTGAATATATATGACTTGTACGTGTAGGGCTCCGCAAAAACAGAATCAGGGACCTGGTCTAAGATACCTGCCGTACCACGTTTTAAAATAAAGTTTTTATCTGTCAGGTATTTTCGATTTTGCCTAGTGTTTTCCTTTTTTTTTTTTTTTTTTTTTTGAAAAAGGATACCATTCATTTTAATGTTTCAATTGGAATGCTATCTGATAAGTTGTAATACTATGTGCTGTTATTCTTAAAGGAATTAATATGATAATATGAACAACTCTTTTCATACGCGTTTATTTCAGTTTTTTATTACTAGCTTAATTGCGAGATAACCATTAGGACATCTTTAAGTAATAAGATACGCGTTGTTAGTTATTATTTATCATTTCAAAGTAAACAGTTAAAATTTTTTGACTGCATTAAAAGAATTAATTTGGCATGCCTATGATAACTGCTTAGTTAGTGGCATGACAATCACTCTGTACTAACCTTAAAATTGTTCCCATCACAGGTACGTGACTCTTCAAATTTAGACATGAATCACAATTACCGAAAGATATTGTCAGCTCTAAAGCTTGCTACTTTTTTTTTCCTTCAGGAGACACCGTGCCCCTGGACTGTTGCGGAGACGGTCGTCAACTTCCTCAAGTAGATTTACCTGACTGCCGCCCAATTGATGTCTCGGCTGATCCTATCTTTCAAGCCGATGGAAAAATTTGCATGCGTTTTGTCAGGTCTCTTATTGCAAGCCAAGGATGCACTTTAGGTAAAGGGTAGAATGGGTATAGTAATTAATACTTTATTTTTTGTATGAACTTCAAAAAAAAGGTTGTTTTTACCATGTAGTATAAAGAATATACCATAAATAAATACGTCCAGCAGACAGGAACGAAATCAGATTCATTACACTTTCAGACTTTAATTTATGTGGCAATCACTATCAAACAATGTCGATTATCAGAATGAATCAGTACGTCAACAATTACCTTAAGCGTGAAAGTAAACAAAAATGCTTCAAACACCAATGCTATTTAATTTCTAGAGTTATTTTATTCTAAAGATAAGGGAGCTGATTTTTAATACTTATGCTGATATGTAATTAACATAAGACGAATGATCGAAATCTAATTCTTTTCATCACCAGGGCCGAGGGAACAGCTTAACCAGCTTACTTCTTACGTTGACGGATCTCAGATCTATGGATCAACCGACAGAGTAGCCAGAGAACTGAGAGCTTTCCAAGGAGGGCGTCTGAAGAAGACACCAGAAGGTGACCTCCTGCCTCAGAGATGCTGCACAGATCAAGAATTCACTTGCTTCCAAGCAGGTAAGTCTGTGGCCTCTCTTGAAAGAGTTATTGGGTTTAAGTATTAGGTAGAAAGATGAAGAAAAGACAAAAGACGGAAAATGTTCTTCATATGCTCTCTCTCTCTCTCTCTCGTCTCCTCCTCTCTCTTCTCTCCTCTCTTCCTCCTTCTCTCTCCACCGCTTTTTTTTCTCTCTCTCTTTCTCTCTCTCTCTTCCTCCTACTCCACCGCTTCTTCTTCTTCTTCTTCTTCTTCTTCTTCACATGATCATAAACCAATGCCTCTCTGGTAATTTAGAAGTTTTCTGAACTTTCTCGTGGTCCATTTTGAAGCTTTGTACATTCGAACTGAAGACTAACCCGGAATTAATAGGCATCTAGGATTGTGTCCACTTAACCAGCCAGTCTCTACGCTGTGTGTATGTGTGCGTGTGTGTATGTGTGTAGAACTCATAGGATCACGCTGGTTTAAAAGCAAAGCACCACTAGGAAGAAAAAAATGCAAATGGTGCGATGCTTACCATCTTCATATAGCTTGTCACCTTAAAAAATACTAGCACTAAAGAGCAACAAATTTATGGGTTTTTTTTTGCCGAATGGGGAATATCTTGAAAGTTTCAATTGATTATATGGCTATGTTTCTACGTTGGTAATGTGATAAAATGAGTCATTTTTGCCGTTCTCAGTGCATCGCCTTATTCAGTGTTCGGATATTTTAATTTCTTTCTTGTTTTAGTATAGTGACCAGCAGTGCCCTAATTAGAAATGAAAATAAACAACTGTAATTAGTACAGAATTATTCTTAATGAAGGCATATTCTGCTTGGTAAAAGCCTCTTCGCGAGGAGGCTTATTAGCTTGTTGCCTAATTTTGATTTTGTTCATATAGTTATACTTGATAATTAGGACCATTTCTCTCTCTCTCTCTCTCTCTCTCTCTCTCTCTCTCTCTCTCTCTCTCTCTATCTATCTCTCGGAATTTTCACCTTATAATTTAGAACGTTTACGTTCAAATTTAGATTTAAAAAATTCATAAAATGGCATTAAAAGCATTTGTTAAAGGTAATTAAAATGGGATATCTGTTATGAAGGGCAAGGGTGTCAGTTACGAATTTAGGATTGGGGGAAAAGAGAAGGACAAAAGCACACACATACACACACACACACACACACTCACAGAGAGATAGAGTTTGTAACTTTACAACTCCTTTTGGCTTTTGAAATAGATGAAACTTACAATCGAGTAGTGTACATCCGCTGGGGTTTACGAGAAATGAATGATCTTTTGACAGGTGATAACAGAGTGAACGAACAGCCGGGTTTGGCCTCAATTCACACACTCTGGCTCCGAGTTCACGAAAATATTGCTGGAGAATTCGCCCGAGTCAATCCCCATTGGGACGACGAGACGCTCTACCAGGTAAGGAAGACTGAGTGAAAATAATAATGATTGCTTGAAATTAAGGAATATTTTAATAATATTTTCTGTTCTTATATTGCCAATGGCCCTACAGTTCAATAAAACTGGTAAATCTGAGATATGTAGTTATCTAGTCTTTTTTTCATTACTAGCATTTGCTTAATTTTCTCAAGTACAAAATAAATTATACTCATATATAAATATGTATGTATATGTATGCATATATATGAATACATATGTATGTATGCATATATGTACATGTATGTATGTATAAACACATAAATATACTTGGATCAAACAGGAAACTCGCCGGGTTGTTGTAGCCCTCCTCCAGCAAGTTACTTACAGAGAATGGTTACCTGTCGTCTTGGGCCCGAGTGCCGTTTTAACCGGAGATCTTCCCTTGCTTCAAAATGCGCCAGGAAACACATACAGTCCTGAGACAGATGCGACTCTAGCCAATGTTATTGCAACGGCTGCTATGAGGTGAGAGTCCAGAGTCATTTATGTCAGGGAACTTGTGAGCCCTAGAAGGCTCTTAGTATTATCTTTGCCATCGACAGAGAGAGAGAGAGAGAGAGAGA
>NC_087201.1:74376532-74401532 GCF_015104395.2 Macrobrachium nipponense
AAAGAGGGAAAAATATTTTTTCCCCGGCTGATCATCAGCGAAGGATCAACAGGATCACAAGGGATCGTATGGTCAAGACCAATCTCCTACTAATAGATATGCCAGACCCATAGTTCTCCCATTTTTTGTAGCACGGCTCTTTTGACGATTCTGGGCTCTTTTTTGCGCTAAGGGAACGATAGCAGGAACAGCGTATTGCATTTCTAATGTCTGTGTGCAATTTGCTGATATATATATGTACATATATATATATATATATAATATATATATAATATATATATATATATATATATATATTATATATATATATATACATATATATATATATATATATATATATATATATATATATATATATATATATATATATATATATATATATATATATATATATATATATATATATATATATATATATATATATATATATTTATGTATTGGGTAGCCTTGTAGTCCCAAACGTAAGGGAAGGAAATTTAGGAGGGAAAATATGAGCGCTTAGGACTTACCTTAGATAACTGCAAAGGGGATTGGTTTAGTTTTACTCTGGAAGGTCGCCATTGAAAACCCAGTAAATTAATCTACTTTACGTTTATTTACAAAAAAAAACATTGACTGGCCTGGGATAAAGGCAAGGCAACTTGGCCACATGTGGTCAGAGTGCCGTATAATTTCTGGACCGCTCGTATTTTTCATAATATGGAAAAACTGGCCAAAATCAACATCTGATTCAATGCTTGTTTCTAAAATTGATATTATCTAGCGGTAAGGAAGCTCTTGTGTTCGAGGAGACGGAGCACGTGACTCAGCAAATCTGGAAAATGTGTTCCCAAATTACACACAACATAAAATAAGGACTTTTTGCACAATATTTCAGCTACAATGTCAGTCACTTTTCTCTAACACACACTGGGGGAGGAACTCTAGTGTTTAAATGAAATATTCCATGAAGACTATGTTTGTCTGGGACTATCACAAAGGTAGCATGCAGCCACAAGGCAGAAAGGGAACAAAAGGATGTTCATTTGAGAAGTAGTAGTTTGAGTTGGAAAATGTGGAAGAGTTTATTTGACTCAGAGGAAAAGAACTGGCAATATGACTGTAACTCAAGACGTACCTGGATGCCTTATGGACAAGAACTTTGGAGAATGGCGTCGTCTTTGTCCAAGTTTGGGCCTATGGGCTTGGACATCTGTCCTGGGTCTAGGACTTTGCTGACTGAGACCGTCGTTGGGCGCGAATCTTGGATGTTGGGGCAGCATTCTCACCCTGTTGGCAGGTCATCCTAGGAACAGACATACAGCCAGCGAAAAGTTCACAGGATAAAGGATCTTAATACTAAGCCTAAGAAGTACCTAGCTAGCTACACACTCCCCTTGGGATACGTCCCTAATGGTTAAATGAGTCTTTATTCCCCCCGCCGCCCACCCCCCCTCCCCTACCCGCTACTAACGGCTGGCGCCGGACATGCCAATGTCTGGCCTGTTTTTCCCTTCTAAAGTCAGCTGATAGGAGAAAAACTGGCTGCTCTTCTAGAAACTAATTAGAAATTAATGATACTGGGAGACGAGGCGATCAAAATCGTAAATATATACTATACACACACACATATTATATATATATACATATATATATATATATGATATATATATATATATATATATATATATATATATATATATATATAGATATATATATATATATATTCAGGTGACAGTACTTTCCCTACAGCAGGTATGGTACAGGTGGCAGTACTTTCCCTACAGTAGGTAGGTACATATACACGTTTTGAAGTTTGCTTTACGTATTTTCTGTAAATGTAAATTTTAGATTAGATAAACATTTTCATAGCCAATGGGTTTTTATTTTGCACAAATATTCCCTAATTCCATCGATCTCTGAGCATGAAACATTTTGAACAAATGTTCCCTAATTCCATCGATCTCTGAGCATGAAACATTTGACCATTTTCCAAACGGTTCTTCAGTGTATGGACTGTTTTTCCGTATCATTTTGCAAGAATTTGAGTTTTATAATTTCATACTATAATTATTTATCAATCTCGATATATGCCGTAACAAATAAATGCTTTGCCAGTCTTCTACATAAATCTATAAATTATGTTTTCATTCCACAGAGGTGTGTGCATGGGAGTTGGTCCATTCCGAGGACAGGGTATTTATGACCACTGGTGTACCATCAACTGCTTCCACGTCCCATCATTCTGCCCACCAACGCACTGCAGATGTAAATAGTCCTTAGTATTGAGAACATCTTCCCTCTTTTTCGTCTTGTTTCACATGAATATATCTTTGTTCTGTCCCACGCAGGTGTTTCTCGAACTGTTCTCTGAATCTCATTATATTACTATTTCAAATATAATTTTCATGTGTCTCATATCATATCGTATATACTAGTGTCCTGTATTCGTTTTGTGTATGCTTAGCTTGTGTGCAGACTTACCCCAATTTTCAAACAATCAGGATGCACTAGTACGATGAAAAAAGAATTGATCTGTGATTATTCAATAAGAGGATAAGATGATCAAGAGGATGGCGATTGATGTATATAGCATATATAAGATGAATAATATATACCAGATGAGAAAATATGTATATGTTTTACATCTATCTATTTTTGTATTTAGTTATATAACGTACACAAGAAGCTGATAAGGAGGTCAGAAACTACTTCGTATAATGCAACATAGGCTTTATTTTATGCTCAATCTACCACGTCCATTTCTCAATGTTCCTTGCCAATCCAGTAGTTCCTAGGTTTACTTACTCTCCTTCACTTGTTTGTTTCGAATTATAGATCCTTAAAAAAAACCATGCTTTTTGAGGTTTTCCAACAAGTTTTCACTGTACTTTGTATCATATGCAGGAGCCATTCTTCAGTTCCGCTTACATTTCACTTACCATTCATCTTGTAGTTTCAAATGATTGTAAACCGAGCTACGAATTTTTTTAGAACACACAGTCACCATCTGTGACTTGGGCATTAAGGTTTCGTGATAATGACAACAGGCATACTGGAATCTACTTATTTACCCGCAAGTTAGTGCGCTTTTTCACGGGATCTCCATTCTAAATGAAAGTTTGGATTAAAATGAGAACTATTCTTTTAGTTTTCTGTAAAAAAAAAAAAAAAAAAAAAACTTTTGAGTTGGGTTTTTGTCGGTCCACCCACCCTCAGATCTTAAAAACGTCTGAGGCTACAGACCTGCAAATTGGTATGTTGATCATCCACCCAACGCTCATCAGACATACCAAATTGCAGACATCTAACCTCAGTAGTTTTCTTATTTTATTTTATGTAAGGTTAAAGTTAGCCATGACCGTACGTCTGGCACCGATATAAGTGTCAACAACAAAGGCTACCACCGTGATGTGGCTGAAAGTTTTATGGGTCACTGAGAGTTTCATTGGCCGTGGCCAAATGTTTTATACAGCATTTTACGCTGCACAGAAAACTCGATTGCACCTAAGAAACTTCGACGCATTTTTTACTTGGAGCTACAAACTACAGCATAAAATTATCTATCTAAGTTCATCTTTTTCACCCAAGTGAATATTCTAACGGAAGTTCATCGATGAATATGAAACTTTTTAGCGGCTCTCAACAGATAACAACAATACCTTATAAATTTCATCCTTATCCATTCTATCATAACTTTCCCAAGTGCCCTTGTATGCAACATGTAGCTTTATAGCAATTTTATTTCTGAGAAACACTACTGTATTTGTGAAAAAAAAATCATACAAACACTCTTCTTTTGTAACCTTAAATAAGTTAACGTTAATTATGGCCTTATAGAACATAATAAAAAAAACAACTTCCGATTCATAAGTACCAAGCACTTTCATTTCTTTGTTACCCCTTTGCCTTTATATACACACACACACACTTTCACACACATGTACGTACACACATACACAGATATATATAAATTATGTGTGTGTATAATATTGAAAAAGTCCTTCCATACTTGTACTTTTCTTGATGACCAACTGTTCAACAGCCTTTTGTTTTGTTTGTACAAATGCATAACAATGTAAGTATAGCATTTACATATATATGCATCTCTCTAACAATATCAGCATGTGAGTGCTGTATATATAATTTGATTTGTTTGCTGACATATGCATGCCATCCTTTTAGCAATCAAACTACGCTTACTTGTCTTTATTTTAAATTAAATATATCATAATTAAACCTCTTGACTGTATTTTTAATGTAATTTCCTTAAAAAATGCCTTCGGATAAAGATGAAAGATCTTTCTCTCTGTTGTGTTGATAGCCTTATGGCCACGTACTATTGTTTATATTCATATCACTCCGTTATTTTCCTGATAAATCTATCTGTCTATCAAAAACTCTCCGACAGAAGATATTCATGAAAAGGAAGCAACCTACCATATACTATATTACTCCTTCATTTTTCTAGTTGCTAAAGTTTAGTATAATGATGGTTTTAAATTGAATGCAGAGACCGACTTGCTGATATTTCCCATTTCACAACCGAAACTATGTTTTGGAAAATAGCCAAGACTTATTTTTTTTATTAAACATATTTGCGAACACAATACAGATTGTCTAGTTTAACATCATATAAATGCATGTTTTAGTTTACATATAACCTCTAATAAAATGCAGTGAAATATGCAAAATCAATCACTGTTTATTTGAGTAAATTTCAAGATATTTTCTTGAATTGGATATAGAATTTAGGCCAAAGGCTAAGCACTGAGACCTATGAGGTCACTCAGCGCTGAAATGGAAATTGACAGTAAAAGATTTGAAAGGTGTGACAGGAGGAAAGCCTCAAAGCAGTTGCGCCATGAATCAAGTGTTAGGAGTGGGTGGAAAGTAAGATGAAGAAAGAGAATATGAAAGGAGGTACAGTAAAAAGAACGAATCGGTTGCAGCTAGGGGCCGAAGGCACGCTGCAAAGAATCTTAAGTATTGCCTACAGTGCACCACATGAGGTCCACTGACGGCACTATCCTCCTACGGGGAAGATATTTTCTTAAGTATGGATATTTTTGCAAGTACTGAGTAATCGAGTCTTGGGATTTTGTTTTGTTTTATATTGTTTCTTTGTCCACAATGTCACCCAGCAACCATATCTTTAGTTCTTTTTCTCCAGCACCTGGCATTGCCTTTAGGAGATAATCACAAGTGCTCATGGTGACGGTATTTGCCAATTTGACCAATCAGCATTGGAATTTGAGTTTTCTAAACTCACTGTAAGATTTCAGCTGCTGTCATGACATTACCATCTTAGTTTCTGTGTGGTGGCTGTTTCCTTGGCCCATTATCGGTCACTTTCTGTCAGAATTATTTAAATCCAAAGATTTCACTGTTGGAATAACATATTGTCACGACCGTGCATTGTCCTGACTGTAGGAAATAATTAGTTCAAGAGAAGAATGTGGTATCTGGTTGTGTTAAGTTTCTGAAAGCGCTACGGATAGCCGTCTTAGGTCTTAAGTGATTGTACCACATATGAAATAAGCTACGTTTTTCCAACTTTGAACCGAAAAGAACGTTGGATAATGTGTGGTACACAAAATGTGATTCTAATTTGGAATATGGCATTTCTGATAGTTACTGATGAACCTTTACACACACACACACACACACAAACAAACACACACCCTAAGAATAATGGTGAACCAAAGTGGGGCTGAGAAACCATAGCCTGAAAATCAGTTAAATGCTTGAAGACTCAACAAAGATGATACTAAATACCTAGGGTATGTAAGCAAGCATATTTAGATTCCTAAGCTTTTTTCTACTCAAAGTAGGTTAGGCGTGAAGAGTATCTAGTCCCCTGGTCAAATAGCTTGGTTAGGTTAGTACTTTTTATAGACCGCCGTTTCCGCCATTGTCCCTTTATTGTTAGACTTAAGAAGCTTGTAATGTATTAACCGTTTATTTCCGATTGATACGAATGTCGCATTCCTTTCAAATCACCCCCCCCCCCCCCCCCTCCAAAAAAAAAAAAAAAAAAAAAAAAAACATAATTAAACTGTATCTTGCATTTGTACTCAAAAGTTAACTATGGTCTTAGTACACATTGTAAACAAAATTAGCCATTCATAGAGGTATCTTCAGAATTTGTACAAATGTTTGAGATATTCACGAGTCACTCGATTTGCAAATGATATTCACTCACCTACTCAAAAGTAGTCGTCTCCTATGTAAAAAAAAAATGAAAAAAATTTGCATGGTATGCAGTGCTTCAACTCCTCATAACATTCACCAAGATTTCATAGCGTAGTGAATTCCGTAACTGGATCCTTTTGGGTTTGTCGCTTATAATGCATTTGTTTATGAAAAAACCCTTGGTAATGATAGGTATTTTTTGTTCATCATTGCGCACATCGGTTCTGTGCCCTAAAAATCCATCTATGCATGATTTAAGAGGCTAATATCAAAAGGCAGGCTGTTAATTCCAATAGCCCAACAACGGCGTGTTAATCTTATCCAGGATCAAAGCTGATTATATGAGATATCAGGCATGGATTTTCCAGAGGCTATGCAGATTTAGGTTCATAAATATGAGAGAAGGGCAAAAGTCACATTTGCCAAGTATCAATCTGCTCAATGGAGGATACACATTTTTGTAATAATTTTATTCCGATTGTAAAAACAGTATCATGAGAGATTTTTCTCATCAACAGGACATGTTCTGTAACTGAGGAGGCGAATCTCAAGGATCTGTGTTGTATAATGGCCAGGCCCAAAAAGGAATATACTTTCGGTGGTTATATGGATAATGATCATAAGGTATATCCAGTGGTCATACATTTTTCCAAAATATTCTAGCTTTTTGATACTTTATGCTGCATAGGTTATATAATGGTAATTTCTTTCATTCTATATAGCGCAAAATACTTCGAAAATTAATGAGATTATCCGTCCGCCTATGTACTGGCCATGCACTTCATAGCATGAACTCTGAACGCTAGAAACACTATTTGATACCAGTTTTCTTTTAGCAAAGGGAAAGTGAGGAGAAAAAGAGTGTAGTAAACCAATGTAGACTGATATTACTTTATGCACAGAGTTTATCTAAAAAACCTATCGAAAGGTTATATTTATTGTAGCGACTTATTTTCAAAAACTTGAAATGAGTTGAAGTAGTAACGTTTTTTTAGGCCTGCGATTGCAAGCGCATGAACTTTAATTGTATTCATTTATCGTTATTTCCTTAAATTCTCTTTTACAGTTAATCCTTCAAATTTAAACGTTCGAATATTAGCATTGACCACAGACATAGGTTACAAGTACACAGAATTACAAGCATATTCAACAACGGAGAACATCACAAGAGGGAAGCTTACTGCATATTCTAAGAACGGTATCATTATACAACTCTGATGGAAACAGCGGAATTCCAAGTACAATGAAAATGAATATATAAGGAAACGTTCGTATTTTCCAAAGAAATGCAAAAGAGAGAAAACTTGGAATTACTTGGCAATTTTTTGTTTTTACATGAAAATGATCTCCTGTTATTTTTTCTTGCTCAGTTGCTAAGAAATAATAATTATTATTGTTCATCATTTTTATAGTTAAGAAATAGTTATGAAGCTTCTTGAGTCCATGAAAAAGAAGAAGAAGAAAAAAAAAAAGAGCTGTTCAAGTGTCGGTTGAAACAGGCAGGGTGAATGCAAGAGAGAAAGCATAGTGTATACATAAAACGCATGGCTTTCCTTTTCGACTGATTACCCTGCGTCCCCAAGGCGACGCGACGAGACGCGTGCTTTCGTCCCCCGTCCCCGTCCCCGCCAGCAGCTACGAGGTGACTCTCGCGGATGACGCCCTAAGGCCATGAAAGGATATCTGAGCCAATTTAGCTACGAGACATCATAAGAGAGAGGACCCATTCACCCTTAATGACATCATGAATTTCAATGAAACGAGCTTAGTTTACAAAACTGCCATTAAAACTTTTTAATTGTTGTCGCATATTGCTCCCAGACTATGTAAAAGATGTCAGGCAGGAAATCTCTTTTTTGGGAGGAAGTTCCTTTGCGATAAGTCATCATTGTTATCCTTATTTTGTATTTAATTTAAGGATATTGCACAGTCGTTCACTCTAAAAGGAGGCGTGCTAAAAATGAGAGGTCCAAGAATGAGAAGAGGATGTTTAAAATTAACGGGCTATAACTTGGACGAAGTTTCATCCATAAAATTTATTCTGCGTCTTCTTTAAGAATCAATTGTAGATGCAAAGATTTTTTCGTTGATGATAATGGCATTATTAATGCTGAGAGCAGTAAAAGCGCCCTTCGCTTCCACAGTCTTGAAAGACAGTTCGGTGTTTACTCTCTTAACTTGCCATGTGCTCACACCTAGAGAGATTGGATATTTCATCTTCTTTTACAGGAAAACCCACGTAGTACACTTGCACATACATTAAGTATAATATACATATCTTTATACATACATACATACATATATATATATATATATATATATATATATATATATATATATATACACACACACACACACACACACACACACATATATATATATATATATATATATATATATATATAATATATATATATATATATCTATATAAAATGTGAGTTTGTGTATACGCACACACTCATATATCTCTCTCTCTCATATATATACTATATTATATATATATATATATATATTATATATATATATATATATATATATATATATATTATATATATATATATACATATATATATATATATATATATATTAATAGTATATATATATATATATATATCTTAAAGATCCTTGTTTCCACATAAATCGATAAAATATTGTTAGGAAAGACACAGCAACAAGTTTACCAACTCTATATAGTTCTACTCCAACTTTCTGTCAAATCCCTTCTGACAGATTTAACAGGTGTTCTGAAGTGTATTGGTCCAAAACACTGCATAGATTCATAAGCCTTGGATGGGGACGAAATATTTCATAGTGTTGCCACATCCTACGAGAAAAATATAACTGAATCTTTAATACATTTAAGAACTTTTGATGATCAATTTTTCCTGATAGTGTGTATCACGTACGATATTATTCTAATATTCAGTGCAATAGTAGCTACTTCCTAGTTTTATCACCTTCGTACGAATAAAATGTTTTACCTTGAACTTTCATATAAGTATATCAAGTGTAAGAGTCATTTAAAAATCTCTTCATACATTGATTTCCAACTGAATTTCAGAAAAGAAAAAACTAGTGATCGGTCATTGGGAATGAAAGTTCACTGGTCCGCAGAGATTTTATGATGACGCATGATTATTCCTGAAGAGGTTTGGAACCAGTTGAAAGAATAGGCTTTGGATGGATCCAGAACTTATATGGCTGATTAAAATTTATTCCTTGCAATGAGGCAAGGCTTTCGATATATAAATGCATAATCATCCGTGCTGGAAACAAAAGTTCTATTGCTCTTTTGTGCTACAAATTTGAAGAATAACTGAGTGAGAGAAATCTGTGAAATCTCAGCAATTTGAATTCTCTCACTTTTTTATATAATCTTACTGGCATATTTAAAAAAAAAAAGAATATGACAGCTTAGAATCTTTTGCTATTGTAAACTAAATGCCTTCAATTGTCAACTTATTAATTATGCTCCAATCCAGTATCTCGTGTATTTGGTAACAAATATGTAAACAAAACTGCCGTAAAACAAAAAGAAAAACAAAGAAATATATCATTACAATAAACATTATTCCGCAATCCCGTCTTTTTATCATATATCATACAAATGACTAATTTATTGAGTTAATTATTCATATCAGATTCTTCTGAACTTTTAAGCTCCATTTCTACCATTAAAGTCTGACAAGAATGTTTTAAATTGATCAGAGTTACATATGATTATTGCTTCCAACCTGAAAACGTTAGAAGGGATCTTGCTTCAATCTTCATCTAATCATATAGGAATGTGATTACATTCTATTCTTAAGAAATCACTTCTGAAAATATCACTAAAGAACAAAGAAGGCAATTCAACTCTACAAAGATAGAATCTTTCACAGAAAACTGGTTATGGCTAAGTAGAATTACTGTTACCATCACCTTGACATAGTATTCTTTATGAAGAAATATAGTTTAATATAAAGATATTTTTAAGGAAAAGAGTTTCAAACATAGATTCGTATACTGTGTATGAACAGATTCCATTTCATTGGCTCTGAAATAAAAAAAAAGACACGATTTATGGTTTGAATGACGAAAAGTATTTGATAAACCAATTACTACACAGATGTAATTAAAAAGAAACATGTATAATGTGGATTTCAAAGTAAGCCGTATAATTAATACACTGCTCTTATATAAGCCTCGTAAATTCTTGGCATTTTGAGAATTCGAAGGAATTAAAGAAAAAAAGGAATAACTGAACCCGGCCAGAGCTGGATTTCAAAGCGAAATCTTCCCGACTCCTCAAAGTTTATGGAAAATTCATAAGATATGAAACAGAGATCCATAGAGATCCACAGCTCTCCTCAGTATCAGTAGAAAGAATGATTTGTCTAGTGACATTTGGGTATATAGCGAGCAGCCCTAGCTAGTAACATTCGTAGCTAAGCCAGATGTACAATGGATAGAAGAGATTAACACAAGATAAAAAGTAATGATTACTTTATCATGTTCAATGATATATTGGATGAAAAATAAATGTACTATTTTTTGTAAGGAGATTCGAGTTCTATAACAACATATTATGTAAAATGATGTTTGAAGGTTGTATTAAGTTCACACGTTTTCATTTAGCTGTTTATTTATTTTGGTCTTATAACAACACGCTATTAATATCTTGAAAAGTTGATTTTAAATGCTTCTGTCACTTCAAATTACGTGTTTTCCCATTAATCATGATTCTTTGAACTCTTCCGGTGTCAATTAATTTATTACCTGTCAGGGGAAATTACAGACAATAATTTCATGCTGAGTTCCATGCCCCTAATGACGAGGGAAAGCATGATCCATCATTCCATGGACGCATTATCATGTCACTTTGTATTATGTACCGTTGCCTTATTCCCTGACATTTTGTTTTCGTTTTGCATTTCACTGTCGATAGCTTTACCTTCTCGAATTAGGAATATTTCATAGAAATATGGCGCCCGATAGCAGACGGAGGAACCCAGCTAGAAAAAGTCAGTTAGGACAGGGTTATTGGGCGTGGGGAACGAAAGGGAGATGCATTGAAGCAGTTTGCTGATATAACACTAATATAAGAAAAAGTCTCTCAAAATAAACATACACAGTACCGTCCTGAGTCGGAAGTCAGACTGCAAAACATCAGGGAAACAGAAAACAGCATTCACTTACCGTGACCATAATTCTCTTTAGTATATAAGTCTCTCTCTCTCTCTCTCTCTCTCTCTCTCTCTCTCTCTCTCTCTCTCTCTCTCTCTCATTGAATTAAGAAAACTTTTCGTAATCTCGAAGCCAGTCATGTTCTACTTTGAAGGCAAAGGTTTTATATCTCGTCAATGGAGTTTTCACCTTTAAGTATTTTATAACATATGGAATTGCATTATTACTAGGTGCGCAATGGATGAATACGGTGAAGCATGTCACTATTGAATGCCATATATTCTTAATGATAAGGAATGATGCTTATTCGTACACCTAAATAATTTCAACAGTCTTCATGCGCATATTGTAACAGCGTAGTGGGGGAAGACATCTGAAAATTCATGTCTTCCTCGACTTAAATCTTACACTACTGCTTAACCTTGATAGACCGTTCTGCTCTCTTGTTTTTACGTTGTGTAACCCCTGTATCATTCTGTACCCTAATATGCGGTATTAATACCCAAAATACTCTTCACGAGCTCATTGTTCACAAATAAGGCTATTTGATAAAACTGGTGATATCAGCTCAAGAGATTTGGAGCTGTAGGTTACTAGACGCAAGAAAATTTAAAATGATAAATGGTAAAACAATTAAAGCCATTTTTATGATATATGGTAAGATGTAGATAAACCGAGTGTTCAGCAGGGAGTTATAGAGGGGGGAGGGAGTTAGTACTGATATATATATATATATATATATATATATATATATATATATATATATATATATATATATATATATGTGTGTGTGTGTGTGTGTGTGTGTGTTTGCGTGTGTGTGCGTGTGTATGTTTGTAGGTACGCCCGTATGTATGCTGTATACATATGCACACATACATAGAAACAAATATACAGGCAGATAAATACGGTCTCTTTTAGAACGCATGCACATTGGGTACAGGCTGTTGCAGGATTCATTTTTGCCTCTCCCGAAGACCAGTAAAAATAATCAGGAATTCGACTGTTTATGTTTTACTGAGGAAATGTTTTTGATAATGAAATGGAATTGAATTCAGATCCGTACTACTAGTCCGACCAGGAAGGCTTCTGGCTGGATGCCAAACACAGAAAACCATTTCTTGCATTTCTACAATTTGATTATGCAAATGATGGTAATTTCACTTCCGAAACCTCTTTGTTTTGGACGTATCTGCTGCAGGAAAACACACTATGGAAAGGGTCAGCATATGTGTGTGCGCTGTTAACCGAATTAGTTTACTTAATGAGGCGATAAATTACGTAAACCATAACTCGGTTCAATCTGGAAATATATATATATATTTTTTTTTGGAGAATTCCGGAGCCTGAAAGTATTAGAAAATGATGTTGGCAACTTCTACGAAAGTATTTTTAAATTATGAAATTATTCACTGTCTATGGGAACGTAATCATATATTATGCCACAAATGTTAAGGTGATTATATACAATAAATTCTTATCTTTTACTCACATTCAGAATCTGAGCAAAATGCAACTAGAACATAGCAGAGCAAGTTTCGAAACCTATCCGGGGCAACTATGCAACATCAGTCATGATGAGTTCTTCCTTGCAAACTGCCCCTGATAAATTTATAAAGTATATTATTACCTCTGCCTATCTTTTTACACCTTTGTAATACTTCTCCATTACAAAACCTCGCATTCTTCTTTCTCCACTTGGATGGACGGGATTGAGTGGGATATGAGCTTATTTTCGTTAGGAAGGAAAACAATGAAAAACAGCAGTGCATTATGTATTTTGTTCGAAATACTGTCATCACGTCATCAATCATTCATCCTATAGTTTAAATGAAGTTCTTTTCGATTTATTTACGTAAAACTAAAAAAATGACCGGATTTTTATATACTTTATAATATATTAGTCCAAATGAACCTTGGAAACTTACTTGTATTTATATTTTCCTATGATATATCTTGCATCAAAATGTTTAATGAAAGAGTTTCGATTATGTAAAGAAACATTAAATATTTATGAAAAGTGTTTTTTGTTATTAGAATTGTAGGTAATTCCAATATAAAATTGACAATTTCGCCCATCATCTTCAAAATTTAAAAGATCTTGTAGGCGATTTAATACAATTTTAGGTATGTAAGACTTATCATTTTTAAAGTTTCAAATGCCAAAAATAAAAATCTTAATAATATATATATATATATATATATATATATATATATATATATATATATATATATATACATATATATATATATATATATATATATATATATATATATATATATATATATATATATATATATATATATATATATATATATATATATCATATATATATATGATATATATATATATATATATATATATATATATATATATATATATATGTGTATATATATATATATATATGTATGTATATATATATATATATATATATATATATATATACTATATATATATATATATATATATATATATATATATATATAAATGATAACAGATAATTCTATATTTTTCGGGTCAAATATTAGAGATACAAATATTTTCTTCATTTTAATCCCTGGTAGAAATGAAACACACTATTCAACCTGTCATCCACTTTTATTTACAAACAATCCATGTAATCTATGAACACTAGGAACACCGAATGATTTTATACATACCTACATACGCACACATCATAAAGTGTATATATATATATATATATTCATATATCTATATATATATATTCTATTATATATATATATATATATATATATATATATAATCTTTCTATATATTATATATATATATATATATATGTATATATATATATACTATATATATATATATATATATATATATATATATATATATATATATAATGTACAGTATCATATATATATATATATATATATATTATACCTATATATATACATATATATATATATCTATATGTATATATATATATATATATATAATATATTATATATATAATGATATAGATATATAGATATATATATATATATATTATATATATATATATATATAATATATATTGTACAGTATATATATAGTATGTATGTAGGTATAATGTAATTCAATATTTTCCCAGTATTCAGAAGTTTTTAGCACGGACTGCTTATCAATAAAAGAAGATCCCAGATTGAATAGTGTGAAAATTTTCTATAGGTGATAAAATGGAAGGAAATATCCGAATCTGGAATTAATTTCGTAAAAATGTACACCAATCCTTTGTCATCACTTAATTCAGCTATAGGCAAAGATGACTGTTAGAAAATAAGAATTAGTTTTCGAAAGAAACCCAAAGAAAATGAGGGCTTTAAATTCGGCGCATTTAATAATACTTCAACAAAGCTGAAATGAGCGCTATAGGAGACGAAGCTGATATTGTTTAAATGTTATCATGATTTTCGTTTCATACTAATACGCGAAATATTTTACCTTTATACAATATAAAGCATGTATGAGTGATAGTTTATCTCGTCCCAAACAGTAACGGAGCTTGGATTTATACCCCATAACCCATTAGTTATACTTTAAGAGTTATTAATCTCTTGCTCATCCACCTGCGGGTTAATTGTTATGAATTTGAGTATTTTATCTTTGCGAGGAATCATTACAGTTAATCAGAGAGAGAGAGAGAGAGAGAGAGAGAGAGAGAGAGAGAGAGAGAGAGAGAGGGTCTGTAACTAGTATGTGGGTACAAAGAGTTAGTGTTCCATAAACATAAGTGAGATTATGAAAGCATGAAGTAACAACCATGGATATCAAAGAATAAATGAAAGAAGGGGAACAAATAATCAGATAAAATCATATTCAGAGGACTTTGAAGTGCTTAGTGATGAAATACTTTTTTTTTTATAATCTTCAGCTATTTTCAAAGGAATTAATGCTGGTGCTATTATGATGCATCAAAAATAAAAACACAAAACACAAGGTACACACTGATGCTTTTACCAAACTACACACACACACACACACATACACACACATATATATGTACATACTATATGTATATATATATATATATATATATATATATATATTATATATATATATATATATATATATATCATCGAAGTCGGAGAAGAACTGACACGTCGAAATCAGATGGCCTTACTAATTATGATACACCGACGTCCTCCCTGGCACTACAAGTTCCCATTTTCAGCGGTCTAAAAAAGAAAAACAAATTTACAAACAAAAAAAATCAAAATGACGTAGGACAAAGAAAGACGAATATAAAAAAAGAATTATTAAAAAATTATAAATAAAGAAATTGAAATACAGAATATATTGCACACCTATCTTTCAAGAAGAAAGACAGTCGAGTCACTTTAATGTTTGTAAATTTGAAAATTTATTTGTCTTTTTAGCCTTGCGAATAGGGGATTGTAGTCCAGAAACGTCGGGCCAGTCATAATAAAGGCATATGCTTTCGACGTGCCTCTCTCCTCTGACTTCGATGTTTGATGACGCTTTCAGCAACAAACTGCTTCCGTGTTTTATGATATATATATATATATATATATATAATATATATATATATATATATATATAAATATATATATATTTATTTTATTATTACGTATCTAGGGCCCTGTGAGAGACTAGATACGTAAACGGAAGCAATTTAGGGATTTCAAGAGGGAATTGCTTGAACTTACCGTAAACTGATTATTATGATTTCTTTCTTTCTAGAGGGAAGGTCGCCAGAAAACTCAGCTCGTTACTTAAAACTATTTATTTACACAAAGGCCCGTGCTGGCCTGGAGAAAAGTTAAATGATATGGGGCCCCCACGTTGGGGCTTATAGTCTCATTCAATTCAAGCTGATTTCATTCACGTGGGTTAATGCACACTTGCGGCAGAGAGACGGCACGTGACTCATGAATCTGGAAAAGAATCCAGATTAAACGACATAACAGAAAAATGACCCCTCTGCTGGCTGTATGCTTGTTTTCCAGGATTTGCCTTTGATCGTGGGGGGATTAAGCTGACCTAACCAACCCCCAAGCAAACCCAACTGAATTCTGTCTCAGCGGCTGCGAGACGTGATCTCGGACAGAGGTCAAATTGCCAGCCTCCCAAAATTAAAAATTAGGCCTACCACCGACGCACTGGTGGACCCGGACCCCAGACCTGAACAGAGGTCGGACCGCATTCTTCTACAAGGATACACAGAATATTGCATAAAGGTACGTCTGAAAGTGTAAACTTCAACCCAGCACCTTTTAAACTACCATACGACTCTTGCTAAATTCATTTTTCAATTCTTATTTTTATTACCCCTTCTACATCAGAAGCCCTTTGTCCTCATCGGGGCCACGTGCTCCCCTTTTGTGACTTGTTAAAGACCTAGTTTTCGTGCATACCTCAGTGAACCTTCGTTCGAGTTTACCTTCCCCAATGTTAGAGAATTAATCAGCCTTAATCAAAGCAAGAAGTCATTTTTCCTTTTATCTCGTTTAATCTTGGGATTCTTTTCCAGCATTCCATGAGTCACGTGCCGTCTCTGCCCGCAAGTGTGCATTAACCCAAGTGAATGAACAAAATCAGCTTGAATTGAATGAGACTATACCCCAACGTGGGGGCCAATATCATTTAACTTTTCTCCAGGCCAGCACGGGCCTTTCTGTAAATAAATAGTTTTTAAAGTAACGAGCTGAGTTTTCTGGCGACCTTCCCTCTAAAGAAAGTTTACGGTAAGTTCAAGCAATTCCCTCTTGAAATCCCTAAATTACTTCCGTTTACGTATCTAGCTTCTCTCCTCAAGGCCCTATATACGTAATATTGTCGACCTCGCCGAGGATCGAATCCGGGCTTGCTTAAAAAAGCTTGTAAATCGCGTTATCCGTTGTAAAACGTAAACTGTAAAATTATTTTACAAAGCGTAAATCAAGCACACTTGCAGGGAAAGAAGACACATGACTCACGGTAAGGTATCCATTCATTAATATGATTATTTATAACCTATGTTAGCTTAAGGTACGTTAAGTATTTTTATTTAGAAGTGTTTTAAACAAATGTGAAGGTAGAAATATTATAATGTGAACGGCCAGAGCGCCGAGCGAATTCTGTTATTTTATAATCGCATTGTGCTCGTCGGACGAGACAGCACGTGTGCAGATAGATGCCAGAAAGGACCAGATCAAACTAGGAAGTGCTTTGCCAGGGTTTATTGCTGTATTAGAAAGCCTAGCTAGTTAGGAGTGTTTTACTAATAGTTACGGCAAAAGAAGGTGTACAATTCTTTTGTCTGTGATATGTTAGGGAATCCATTTTTAACTTAGTTTCATTCCAAGTGTTGGTAACGCTACCTCTCAGCTTGAATTCAGCTTAGAGCTCTCTCGCGCACCTGCGCGGTCCTCAACCAACCTTCGTCTTATTCACAGCGGCAGCCATGTTTGTTTCCTTTTTTCAACATTATCTAAACAATTTAAGCAAAGTAACGTAGTCTCGAAGTTTTAACGTAAATAATATCGATCTCGGTACTAGTATCTATCGTCCTGCCAGAGAAATTAACGTAATTCGCCTTGAATACGAAAGTAGAATTTTTTTGTGTTGTAAATTGCCTTCGCATTTACAGAGAATCAGCTGTTTTGAACGACATGCTGTGCGCTAGCAGCGTACCCAGCCTCCACGTGTTTCACCTCGCATCGCTCACTCGCGCGCTGAGCGAAGTTTCATTTCACTTCGCACTTAACGTAACCTCATTCACAATTGTTTGCTAACATCGTTTTAAAATCCTTACCGTCATTTCACTGTTCACGGGGACCTAGTAATCTTACATAAAGTTAACGTAAATCTCAAGTAGAGTAAATCACAAGAATTGTTAACGTAAAACGCGTCTTTGTAAAATTCATATTGAAACGCAAATCATTTCATAAGCGTAAGCCGCTACTATTAGCGTAAAAATCGTTCAACGCGAGCGCGTTATCATTTTCATAAAACGTTATCCAAAAGCAATTCTTTCATTAAAAACGTTAACGTAAGTAAATCATTTAACGCAAGTTGCGTCTATTAAACGAAAACATTAGTAGTTCAATTCAAATATAAGGGAGTTCATTCATATATCATTTTTCACCCTCTCCGAGAGAGAGAGAGAGAGAGAGAGAGAGAGAGAGAGAGAGAGAACCAGAACCCAGTATTCACGAAGCCAAGAGTACTACATCTTACCATTAATTATAGCATGCAGAATTAACATTATTTTAGTCTCTTGTGTCTTTCATTTACACAGCGTGATACGTACGCGCATGTGTCCATTGCAGTTTGCAAACATTTATTTATTCCATTTACCGAGTACTTCAGCGAGGGACTGAGCATTTCTAAAATTTCCATTACCTGTCGTTGCCCGAGTGGTCTTTTCATTTTCTTTATCACGAGACTTGCCGTATACCGCAAGCACAATTCGCACAGTGTGCCGCGCCAATTCATTACTTCCAAACAGGGAAGTCGTTACCAGTTTAGGACTGGCCACCACCAGTGCACGTCAGGTCTTACCATTTCACAGTGCCACTAATTCTTGACACTGTCCATCGACTGGCTGCTGAAGTACTCCCACCTTTTACTTTTCTTTCTCTCCTCCACTATTACACTCTGCCATGAGCAAGTGCCATTTCACTCAGTATATTTAAGTATACTGCATGTAGTGTCCGGGACACACCAGCACGATACCAGTGCTCCAAGGAACGCCTCCATAAATGCCATTGCACCTGTACAGCCGTACAGGTAGCCATTAAACCTGCGTGTCCCGTCCTTACGGAACGCCCAAATAATTAGTGTGTCCGTGTACAGGGTCAGTGATCCTTCGGAACACTCAACAAGGGAACGCCTCCCAGAAGTGCCGCAATACCAGCCCTAAGTGCTGACAAACCTGCGTGTCCGTCCTTACGGAACGCCCAAGTAATTAGTGTGTCCGTGTACAAGGGTCAGTGATCCTTCGGAACACTCAACAAGGGAACGCCTCCCAGAAGTGCCGCAATACCAGCCCTAAGTGCTGACAAACCTGCGTGTCCGTCCTTACGGAACGCCCAATTCATTAATGTCCGTGTACGAGGATCAGTGATCTTTCGGACCATCCTAAGGGAACGCCTCCCCAAAGTGCCGCAATACCAGCACTACTAGTGCTGCCCAAGGAACGCCTCCTCATAAGTGCCGCGCACCTGTACAGACGTACAGGTAGCCCTATCCTGCGTGTCCGTCCTACGACGCTCATTTTTTCATTATAGAGTATCCGCCATTTTGATCATTAATGAAACCAAGGAACGCCACCTCCTCATAAGTGCCGTGCACCTGTATTGGACCTACAGGTAGCCCATTCCAACGTCTCCCAAGTTGGGAACGCCCGTAAGTGTGACGTACGCCGCACACTGCATTCGATTTTTCCACCTCATCAGAAGGTGCCAGTCACAAAGTGCCACCGAGCACCCAGTCTTTTCACTTTTCATTACCACATTGCAGAACCCATTTCCAAGTGAGTGCCACTTTCCACAGTAGGCACTCCTATTCCATTCAGTACCCTTTCCTGGCCATTATTTTCATTTTCTTCCGAGCCTCTACTGTTGCCTAAGGGAAATGTCTTCCCCTGCTTCCCGTGACTTCTTTGCCAGAGAGCTAGAGAAGCTCGGAGCCCTCATAACTCTGGGCAGGGAGGCTGGTTACACTGGACCAGCCCTTGACCAGTGGATAAAGACGCAGCAGGCTGCCGCGCGCCTGCAAGAAAAGGAAGAAAGGGAAAACCAGAGAAAAAGCCGGAGAAGCAGAGAGACAACCGCCAGAGAAGCAAGAAAGGAAAGGCAAGCAAAGGGAAGAGGAGCGAAAGCATGAGCTCGCTCAGTCAAGGAAGAGGAAACTCGACATCAAAGCAGGGAGAATGGACCGTAAGGAGAGTATCCTAGCTCAAAGCCACTCTGCCAGCTTCCAGCCCTGCACCCACTGTCTCTCTTAGTCCCGCCGTCTCTGGTCAGCCTGACATCCTTTCGATTTGCGAGCTGGTCCTGATCCAGTTTGCCGGAGATAGAAATTCCTGCCGCATCCTGCCAGCCTTTTACCTTTTTACCGCCTACCTCCTTCCTTTTTGGAAGAGGTAAGCCCACCAGTTAACCCCGAAATTGCTTCCGAGGGTGATTCAACGGAGGTTCCCTTAAACCTCCCCACGTCACATCACTGCCAGAGAGGACTCTTCATCTGTGCCAGAGCACACTGCCAGCCTTGGTGACTCCGCAGATTCGCAACCTGTGGGGCCATCTCGGCCTTATCATCCAGTGCCACGGAAGAGGTTCTGGAACAAGTTCTGCCGAGACTGTGGCCGCAAGGTCACATGTCTGCCAACTACGGAGGGTGCGCAAACCACAATATTCCGGCCATCGCAATGGCCGTCACCAATCCTTCCTTCTCTAGGACCCCCAGCTAAGGGCCCTATAACCGTCGCACCCCTCCAAAGCCATTATCAGCCAAGCCACGTCAGAGCCTACGACGACTCTGGCGCTCAAATCTGGATACGGGAAGACAGAATTCCACCCCGATGGGGCTAATATTGACAGACGTCAACTGATAACTATTGAAGGCATCAACCTATCAAGCTGATCCTTCCGACGTTCAATTGAGGGTCACCAGACCTCATTTTTCCAGAATTTGTACCCTTGCAGTTGCAAGCTACATTCCAGGAGGTTACGACCTCCTCCTGGGGCAAGACATGAAGTCTCCCTCGCATTCCAAAAAGCCTAGGGGTCCTACCCCAAAACAAATCACTCCAAGGCAAGGAGTCATCGAAATTCTACTTCCTCTAGGAAGTATGTCCACCAACAGTCTCCCTCCCCCGGTACCAAGGAGGGAGATTGACCATTTTCGCAGTTCCGTTGCACAAAACTGTAACGTAATAGGGCACTCTACTAATTGGCCTAGGTGCCCTAGCAAACTACCAGCAGCGGACACTGTCCATTTTCCACAAGGCCTAGCCTTCCAACAAGAGACAGGAGCCTCTGTCTCCCATTTCCAAGGGCACGCTGAGAGGTATTGCACCTCCGGTACCCGTCACAGGTCCAGTCGACCTCAACTCTCGACCAGTGCCAACTTGGCAAGCACTGAGCAGTGCCAAGCGTCCATCCAGCCTGGACGTAGAGCCACCACCGAACTTGACCTCTGCGCCTGGCCCCGAGCTAGCGCCGGCGCCTAACCTTATCAAGGATCCTCCTACAGGAGATCCTCCAACAGGCATGGAGCTTACCACAGCCCATGGCCAATCACTAGTTCCTTCTTCTTCATCCTTACCTCTGTCGCCCGAGGATGAACCTCCGGCAGACCTAACCTTCATACCTCCTCTGGAAAACCAGGAACTGCCTGACCCAGGAGTCAGCCTGGAGTTTTCCCCTTACGACGGCTGCCGCAGCAGCCGAAGTGGACCTAGTGAGGGCCTCCCCTGCAGTAGGTTCCACCTCTACGAACGGTTGCTGAGATACCGAAGTAGGGTGTTCTCCTGAAATCCCTCAGGCTACCACTGCCTGCTGCTCCTGCCGGCGTTTCTGGCCTCCTTTCCCAGGAGTCGGTGCCTGCCTCCGTGCTACTCCTAGGACTGTATAGCCAGGTCCTGGAGGAATAAGAAGAAGAAGAAGAAGGGACGTAACCAATCATTAACAAACTAACCCAAGAGCCACATGCTCTCCTTGACACCTGTGCCCGAGGTACAGTGTCGCATTCATTTGCAGAATGATCCTGGCACCTACCCAGAGAGGTAGCCAGCCTGATCTTCTGCCAGTAGCACTAACCCTCTAACCCCGAGCCATTGTAATACTAACCCTCACTTAAATATAATTACCTCATTGCATTCCCTCCTGGTAAACTAACCACTCATCATCCCCAAGCATCATTACCTCTTATCATGTATTTTTACAATTCCGTCGCTGAACTACTGCTGTGCGTACCACACTCTGATGGAATGATTGCGTCTTCATTTAAATGTATTGAGTAGGTTAGGCTAATGATTTAGTACCAGGGCATTAGGTTTATAGCAAGTAGAATTTTCAAGTAACCTTATCTAGGGGTAGAGTAGACTGTCGTCACAAGACAACCTGTAGTTATTTATTAGGCTAGACTACATCACTATATTAAGTTAGTACACTTAGCATCTTTGCCTATAAGTTAGGTAGGCCACTGTAGTTAGCTGTATCCCTGCTCAAAAAAAAAACTTCAAATTGGAATAGGAGAACGGGGTAGTCGAGACGATCAATTTATTTAAGCCAAGACCTTCACACCCGAAAGGGAGTGAATGCCTTCTTAACAGGGGGAGCTGTGACGTTTATAGATCGTTCGTCTACCCCGCAATTAACTAAATAATTTGATTTGGAAAACGGCAGCCATTTCTTTAGAATATCAGCTGATTTTTAGTAACCGCGGGAAACCCAAAACCCGCCAGCTAGAGATAGGAAGTTCCCCAGTTGGGGGAAAAGAGTTCCTTTTATCAGCTGGTAGGGACGTATCTTCAAAACAGGGAAGGTGTAGGCAGATTGGTACTTCTTAGACCTATACCTTAAGCTCTCTTTCCTGTGACCCCTCTGCTGGCTGTATGCTTGTTTCCAGGATTTGCCTTTGATCGTGGGGGGTTAAGCTGACCTCCAACCCCCAAGCAACCCAACTGAATTCTGTCTCAGTCGGCTGCGAGACGTGATCTCGGACAGAGGTCAAATTGCCAGCCTCCCAAAATTAGGCCTACCCACGACGCACTGGTGGACCCGGACCCCAGACCTGAACAGAGGTCGGACCGCATTCTTCTACAAGGATACACAGAATATTGCATAAAGGTACGTCTGAAAGTGTAAACTTCAACCCAGCACCTTTTACTACCATACGACTCTTGCTAAATTCATTTTCAATTTTCTTATTTTACCCTTTCTACATCAGAAGCCCTTTGTCCTCATCGGGCCACGTGCTCCCCTTTGTGACTTGTTAAAGACCTAGTTTTCGTGCCATACCTCTAGTGAACCATTCGAGTTTACCTTCCCAATGTAGAGAATTATCAGCCTTAATCAAAGCAAGAAGATCATTTTTCCTTTTATCTTCGTTTAATCTGGGATTCTTTTCCAGATTCCATGAGTCACGTGCCGTCTCTGCCCGCAAGTGGCATTAACCCAAGTGAATGAAAATCAGCTTGAATTGAGAGACTATAAAGCCCCCAACGTGGGGGCAAATATCATTTAACTTTTCTCCAGGCCAGCACGGGCCTTTCTGTAAATAAATAGTTTTAAAGTAACGAGCTGAGTTTTCTGGCGACCTTCCCTCTAAAGAAAGTTTACGGTAAGTTCAAGCAATTCCCTCTTGAAATCCCTAAATTACTTCCGTTTACGTATCTAGCTTCTCTCAAGGCCCTATATACGTAACAATATATATATATATATATATATATATATATATATATATATATATATATATATATATATATATATATATATATAGTATGTATGTATATATATATATATATATATATATATATATATATATATATATATATGATATGTATGTATATATATATATATATATATATATATATATATATATATATATATATATATATATATATATATATATATATATATATATATATATATATATATATATCTATATATATATATATATATATATATATACATATATATATATATATTATATATATATATATATATATAATATATATATATATATATATACATAGATATAGATATTTATAGTATATATATATATATATATATATATATATATATATATATATATATATAGTATATATATATAAAGCTAGATAAACATACACACACACATATTTACTATATTTATCTAAGTTTGAATATATAAACCTAGGTACATATATGTATATATATACGTATTTATATGGATATATGTATACACACATACGCACACACATATATGTATGTATATATGTGTGTGTGTATGTTTGTCTGTGCGTTTGTTATGTGGTTGTATACTGTACCTTTTTACTCTGTGCTCTATGGGTCGTACATGAGTGGCCGCATGCATATGGCAATTTCTGATTTTCCTTGATTGGATTGCATTTGTTTTTCTACGACCGAAAATGATTTCAACTCGACTCCTGCCCAAGCGACGCGTGTTATTAATAATTTCTTTTACCTGGCAAATGTCGGAAGTTAGCCTGAAATTTTCCTCGGAAATGTTTGACTTTGAAGTTGAAAGCAATCAACAGAAACCCGTGCAATTCAAAATAAGATATTTACTTTTCGTGTGAGAGGGAAAATCTGTCCTCTCATTTGTTATCTCCAGCTGTTTAGGAAAAACTCGCCAGCGCTCGTGAGCGATAAAATTATGCTTGTTAGCAAAATAAATATAGAGGTAATCTTTGAGCGAGACTATTTTTTTTGCGAATTCCCTTACAGATCGTCATTTGAATTTTCCACGGGAAGCGCGAAATAAGCAGAGTATTTCATCGTAATAAAAAATAGATCAGTTTTTCATTTACTACAAAAAGCTAATGAATACTTCAAACATTCAAACAAACATGTAGGTAAAATATAAGTGTTACAGAAAAGGAATCCTTTTGCAATGATGATAATCTAAGCGTCACCATAATGGATTCTGGGCCATGGAAATATTTTACATGAAATGTGAGTCCATATGAGTTGAGTTGAATTGAGT
>NC_087201.1:74406532-74416532 GCF_015104395.2 Macrobrachium nipponense
TACACATTACCAAATAGATAGGAGACTCCTATCACTAGTAGTATCGCATAAACATAGTCCTTACATTATCATTTCAATATTACTAAGTTGAAGGTAGTTGAACGATTCCATTTGTTAAATTTTACAGAAAACATTTGAAACTCACAAAATGCTATCATATTTTAAAAGAAAGGAAAAAATTATAACCTAACAGTTTAAACCATGCGATCTCACTCTATTGCTTTTGATGTCGTTATGTGCACGGGAATCTGATGTCAATGTGTCATTTATCAGTCTAAGAAACATCCCTCGCTGAGCGAGAGACAATTATTGTACTGCATTCGGTGCAAGTTCCTGTTGGAGAGATATCAAGAAAGCTTAATATACCGGAGAGAATCATACATAGATGAATAAAATTGATTCGAGAACGGAAAAGATTAGAACATGGGCCTAGAGGTGGAACTCCTCAAAGCACCACAAGAGAGCAGTGTAAATGTTGCTAAGCAACGTTCATTTGTGAATTTTGAATTCTAGCGCCTCGTCACGATATTGCTGAACCAGGAATCATGACTAGCTCTACGCCTATGACTGGTGTCTGATGAATAGTTTAGATGGAGAGGAAGAGATTTTTAAACTTACACTTGAAATCTTTTGTAGGTGTCAAATGAGTAAGTCTAATGAATGTGCAAACTTATCTTTGATGGATGAGATTCAGTTAGGTTTACTCATTTTGTTGTTTTTTTATCGATGTCCAGTGAATACCACGGATAGGGAGGGAAACAGGTTCAATGATGCATGCATTTTTTCCCCTCAAAACCTAAAGAATACATTTCATTGGGAGATACTTTATTAACATCGGCTTAATTCCTCCATCACTCCTATACGGCACCTCCGCTCCCCGCGACTCCATCCGACTTCTCGCTACGAACTCCATTGCATGAAAGCATCACTAATGATAACGGTTATTTTAAAATTCCCCTCACCAACAACGGAAGCCTCAAAATACATGTTTATAAAATATTTTCTGTCCAAAGATACTTTATCTTTCATTCCCCAAAATATTTCCATACACTCGTGTTACACCGTGTATGATTGTTGTAGCTGTCAAAGAGTAACCCTGATTAAAGCAGTAAACATCTGAAATAGACTTAAACGAGAACGTCACTTTTCATATTTTTTCCCTTTCAGCCCCTTATAATATGCTCAAGGGTAGTAGGTCTAGCCATACATGTGAAACTAATTTTAATTAATTTCTATTTAGAAGAAATTAATAGCTACAGAAAGAAAGCTTTTATGAAAGTAAACCTTTCTCAATGTATTCGTCAGTTTTGCCTCCCACAGCTTTCCAACGTGTCCAGATGAAACAGGATGACATGCAAGGAATTTGATAAAGAATCAAAGACTGAATTAGATGCGTTTGATTTTTTTATGATTGCTTTTTGACTTTGAATAGCTAAGTCTGTTAAGCAATTGTGAAAAGGATAAGAAAAAAGAACATGGCCAATAAAAAAAGAAACGGGAATAATCAAATAAAGCTGGTTAATATAGATATTGTCGATTTAAACATTCATCCACTTTACGTATCCGAGAGAGTATAATGCTGAAAATGGACCTAGGCTAATTGTGTGAAAATCAGAAGTCAAATTTAGGCCCACTAAATGTGTCATGCAAATTATTTTATTAATCAAAGGACAAAATTTGTTTAATTAAACATTGCTATTAAAGAATGTTGACGCCTTAATGTATTATTTATCGGTTGTAGGAGACAAAATGACAACACCTCAGTACAGTACGATATGTTGGGTCAAGACTCGAGCGGCAGCAAAGCCAACTTCAAAATGTTTTTGCTGTCAAGAAGCTAGAGTTGAGAATAAAATTATAATTCGTGGACCCATCGGTATATTTTTCCTTACTTTGCAAAATAATTCACTTTGATATGTTGAATAAGTCTACTCAATTCTAATGCAATATATTTCCAGTATAGCACCTTTGAAAGGAAATATTATTTATTGTTAAGTAAATAATCTGGCACCTGCATATGGCAATATTTCCAAAACAAACAATGAATTAAGAAACTATGCCAGTTCTTCGTAGGCTGACTGTACAGACGGCCAACGAAGAATTGGCGTAGTTTCTAAATTCATTGTTCGTTATGGAAATATTGCCATATGCAGGTGCCAGATTATTTACTTAACAATAAATAACATTTCCTTTCAAAGGTGCTATACTTGAAATAAATTACTTTAGAATAGAGTAGACTTTTCCAACGTATTAAAGATAGTTAGTTTGCAAAGTAAGGAAAATATATACCGATGGGTCCACGATTTCTAATTTCATTCTCAACTCTAGCTTCGTGACAGCATACCAAGCATTTTGAAGAATGGCTTTGCTGCCGCTCGATTCTTAACTCAACGTATCGTACTGCACTGGGGTGTTGTCATTTCGTCTCCTACAGCCGATAAACAATACATCAAGGCATTAACATTCTTTGAAAACGATGTTTAATTAAACTAATTTTGTCCTTTGATCAATAAAATAATTTGCATGACACATTTAGTGGGCCTTTAGGCCCACTAAATGTGTCATGGACTTCTGATTTTCACCCATGATTAGCCTAGGTCTGTTTTCAGCAGTATACTCTCTCAGATACGTGATATAAATGAATATTCAAATCGAAAATGTATATATATAATATCTATCTACTATCTATCTATATCTATCTATCTATCTATCTATCTATATATACTATCTATATATATATATATATATATATATATATATATATATATATATATATATATATATATATTAATCTGCTTTTATTTGATTATTCCCGTTATTCTTGTTTTATTAGCCATGTTCGCCTTCTTCTTATCCTTTTCATAAATTGCTATCAAAGTCAAAAAGCAATCATAAAAAAAATCAAACGTATATAATTCAGTCTTATTTTATCGAATTCCTTGCATATCATCCTGTTTCATTTGGACACGTTGGAAAGCTGTGGGAGTCAAAACTGACGAATACATTTAGAAAAGGCTTACGCATTAAAGCTTTCTTAGGTTGATCTTTCTTCTAAACAGAAATTAATTCAAATTACTACCATAAGCATATAAGTAGCTGAAAGGATAAGAAATATGAAAGGTGACGTTCTCCGTTTTAAGTAAGTCTAATTTCAATATGTTTTTTATTTATTATTTTTTTTTTTTTTTCAAGAAAAACCTACTGCTTTAATCAAGGGTTGTTCTTTGACGGCTACAGGGTGTAATAGGAGTGTATGCACAGATTTTGGGAATGAAAGATAAAGTTTCTTTGAACAGAAAATATTGTATAAACATGCATTTTAAGGCGTCCGTTGTCGGTGCGGGGAATTTTAAAATAACCGTCCATTATCATTACTGATGCTTTCACGCGACGGAGTTCGTAGCGAGAAGTCGGATCGAGTCGCCTTAAGTGTAGAAGTGGCGTACAGGAGTGATGGAGGGATTAGGCCGATGTTAATAAAGTATCTCCCAATAAAATGTATTCTTTAGGTTTTGAAGAAAAGAAATGCATGCATCATTGAAACAGTTTCCCTTCCTATCCGTGGTATTCACTGACCACCGATAAAAAAAACAAAACAAAAAGAGTAAGCCTAACTGAATCTCCCATCCATCAAAGATAAGTTTGCTTATTCATTAGACTTATTCATTAGACACCTATCAAAGATTTCAAGTGTAGATTTAAAAATCTCTTCCTTTCCATCTAAACTATACATCAGACACCAGTCATAAGCGTAGAGCTAGTCATGATTCCTGGTTTAGCAATGTCGTGACGATGCACTAGAATTCAAAATTCACAAATGAATGTTGCTCAGCAACGTTTACACTACTGTATTGACTTGCTCTCTTGTGGTGCTTTGAGGTGTTCCACCTCTAGGCCCATGTTCTAAATTTTGCCGTTCTTTAAACAATTTTATTCATCTATGTATGATATCTCTTCAACAGGAACTTGCACCGAATGCAGTGCAATAATTGTCTCTCGCTCAGCGAGGGATGTTTCTTAGACCGATAAATGACACATTGACATTAGATACCCGTGCACATAACATCAAAAAGCAATAGAGTGAGTCGCCTGGTTCACATTGTTAAGATATCGTTTTTTTTTTTTCTTTTTTTTAAAATTTGATAGGCATTTTGTGAGATTCCAATGTTTTCTGTAAAATTTAACAATGGAATAGTTCAACTACCTTCAACTTAATATTGAAATGATAATTTAAGGACTAAGTTTATACGATACTACTAGTGGTAGGTGTCTCCTATATATTTGGTAATGTATATCTATGGTTTTGATATGACGTGTTTTATCACTTCGTTTCGTTCACGTCAATTTTGCTATATGGAAAATAGTTTTACATGCACAATAACATAACATAATGTTCTAAAGATATCAGTGACTGTTTTTAACGTCATTACATATGATTTCTTCCATCTTTGAAAAGAAAAATCGATAAATAAGGCATGAATCGTGCGTCAGGCAGGTGAACGAAAAATGATGAAACTCTGCCATGAGTTTTTTTGGCCGACAGTACATAGAAGAATTAAGAAAGCCTAATGTCCCCGGAAAATGACATTCTCTCTTCCACAAACATTCGCTGATTGTTATATAGTCTTTACTACCTCGTGTGAAGAATAAACTTATCAGGTTTTCTATGAATGATGATGAGAAAGAATGAAGCGTCTCAAAGCAGGGGAATAATGAAAACATTTAAGGGACTTGGCCATGAACTGGATGAAAATACAGTGTTAACTGGAAGGAGCAAATTATAATTTCAATAGGTTATGGGTAAAACATCACTATTAATATTTTTTAAATAAAGTGAAGGAATTGAGAATAAAGTACTCTTTATTGTCTTGAGTCTCACAGTGTCCTCAAGCACTGGAACCATCCATTGAATTTTCTCTACCAGAATTACGACTATGGAAAAAATTATACGTTCCCCTCTCATCTAGGCCGAGAGGCAGCATCGATACCACATCAGAGGATGGCACCAACCTACAAATGGACTATCGTCTGTTACTGTAAAAACTGTCATTCTGTTGCAAATTTTTTGCAGGATGAAGATGAGCGTAGGGAATATGTAACCTACTCGTAACGTTCTTGTAAAATAAATAAATGAACTCTGGACAAATAATTATGAAGTCTGAAACCAGGATCTCCGCCGCTGATACCAATGTCTGTTATTGCTCATAATTCACGAGCAGTGTAAGTAGAAACCAATTTTCGCCGAACGTTGTTTCTGTGTTTTTCTCTCTCTCTTTTTTTTTTATTATCTTGATACTCTCATTTAGAGGGATAAGTCTCGAAAAAAAAAAAAAAAAAAAAAAAAAAAAAACTGAGCAAGAGACTTCGGCCGGCGGTGATTTGAGAGAAGAAACAACTCAAGACCGCTTTGAAGAGTTTGGTGAAAATACCACTGCAGGGTTTGGGGTATATTGGGAAAATATCGCCATTTTCATAGATGTCAATATTAATAAAAAAAGGACTTTGCGTCATTCATATGTTTTTCAAAATGATAAATTTCTCTCTCTCTCTCTCTCTCTCTCTCTCTCTCTCTCTCTCTCTCTCTCTCTCTCTTTTCTGTTGTATCTTTTTTTCTTTTGCACACACTCACACGAGTACTTATTGACATACCTTGCCCCCTTGAGCTATTTTTGCTTCCGAATAGTGAAGCAAACTCATTCGAAGCCATGTTTATTTCCCGGAAATGTCGGACGATTTTATGAGGAACTCCAACAGCAAATCCAGGATTATAGAGTACAGGGTTAGACCGCTTCTGACCAAAATAGGACAGTCTCGCGCATGACGTCACGTGGTTGATCCGACTGAGGTTCGGGTAGCATCAGTCAGTATTTGACCCCACCAGAGTGAAGAACAAGGAAACTATCATCCAGTATCTGGCGATTAACGGGGACCGCTCTCACACAAGGTCGTGAAAGAGATAAACAATGGGTGTGGGCAAACAATTAAATTATTTGTATTCTTTGTTTTCTTTTATGGCCACCTACCAATGACGTCACAAATATATGCAGTAACGATGGGACGGTCTAACCTGTACGTACTCTATTAATCCTGTAGCAAATCGTACACTCAGAGGAACCCCCGACAGTCCTTTCTTTCTCGTTGAGACATCATTTGTTACACTGGCTACATACTTCATGAAATCATTCCATACACTCAAACATTCAAATGTTTAACTTCGATGTCTGTGCACGTATCTTGTCTTTTTGTGCGCGCATGAAAATAAAATCTTGATATGAATATTAAGGTATTCACGAATATACACAAAAGGAAATGATGTCTTGAAGTGCTAATTATCAGCTATTTTCTAATTTCGAGAAATGGCCAGTTTTTGTTTTAAATGGTATAAGGGGCTTATTTTAATCTGAGTAGTCGAGAGTATTTAAATTTATAAAAGAATGCAACATATAAAATCTGATTTACGTCTTTCATTACTTTATATCAGAATAGATATATACATATATTGGAGTGATCATTATGGGAAATCAACAAAAATTATAAATTCGAAACCAAATTTTTTTTTTAAATTCAAATATCAGCGTTCAGTTAGCTGGCTACAATGGACGAAGGTAGCATCTGGATAAATGAGAAATGCAAAGAATATTACTTATGGAGATTTAACTTCCTATTTCATGAGACCTCCAGTGATTCAGTAAATTCAATTGCTAAGAAGGTGTGAAAGCAGATACATCTATAGTGATATTTATCGAAATTTAACGATATAAGCGTCCATGATAACGTGGTTTCTTCCCGAAAACATATGAACTTGGGAAGTTATGAATACTAAGTTCAATTTCTATCCTTGACCCAGTGGACATTTCCACTTTCCTTCTGTTTTCATCATTCAGGTAAATGTGGAAAACAGTGTTTGCATATTTATTTATTTATTCATTTATTTGTGCATTTTATTGTTTGTGAAAAGTTATACGATTAGGAAAAAGAAAGTCAAAATAACTGTGTAATTTATTATCTCAAATATATTCTTATGTAATATATTTCATTTTTTTCTATTAGTATTTGAGGCATGATACTTACAATTCAAGATACAACTATCAGCAATGCAAAAACGCATAGTATGAAAGTTCTAAGATAACAGAAACTCCGTAGAATTAGGGTGTATTCATTGACAAGGAATAACAACCATACAACTATTAGCAACAACAGCTCTGTATCTAGTATGGTTATCTCATCGTATTTAGCCGTATTATTTTTATCTTTCGGCAGTGACACATCGTGTAACATGTCTTTTCTCTCAGTTAAAGACAATTTTATGCTATATAAACTCTCCGAAAAAAAAACGGATATGAAATTTAATCAGTTTTGCAGGTGCTTTGTTTGCATTGTGGGCCCATATCCAATTATAGTAGTAAGATTTAAAGACAAAATTGTAGAACTTCTCAATCGTTAAAATGATAATGAACTCTGAGAAGGCTTTCGAAAGCTGTGAGTATATTATTGTTAATTTCAACGCAATACTAACATAAAGGAGTAAAAGCACTAACCACTATCAAAATGAAGGTCTTTGACCGTTTCAGATTTCGTTAACATTCATGAAAACTATTTTTTTTTTATGTTTTTGAAAACCGTCTAGTAAAAGATGTTATGAACCAATGAAAAAATAATATATATAATGATTAACTATACTTGTACACCTCGCAGGGAATAAGAACAGTTTTTGTTTTGGGAAGCTATACAACATTTGCATTGTGATTCAATGAATGTCGTTTTGAAGTGCAAACACACATTGAAGGAGAAATTTATATTGGTAAGTAATAACCGGTAAATTTTACTAGACGATAATCTGTTGTGTAATATTTCAGATATCTGATGGAGTCGCAATCATTTTTGATATGACATTAAAAAGAAAATTAGAACAGCCTCCTCGAATGCGGCATCACGGAAGAGATTTCGAAAGAACACATGTGGACCTTCCAGTCTGATTAGCCATAAAAGAACAAATACGCCACGCTCATCTTACCCTGGCATCTAAATTACTATAGTTTCCTTTTCACTTCCGTTAATTATCAACATCATTCGTTTTCTCAACAGAGTTACTGTCTTTTCTACACTAATTCGGCTCAGGTTAAAAATGTCATGAAATTGGAATGAAAGTAAGACGTGAATCTAATCACTACTTGCATAATATTCCAAGACGTCAGCTCTACACATTATAGATTTAGATTCCTCGTTCTTAGTGCGCATCAAAATAAAGTGGTTTTTATTAAACAAATCATGCCAGCATGTTTCGTATTTACATTTAAACATCATTTCTTATTGACAATGATTTCTGGTGACGGATGAGAAGGCGCCGCTGTTTCAGAATTCCCTTTGTAATGAAAGATGTTAGAGAGAGAGAGAGAGAGAGAGAGAGAGAGAGAGAGAGAGAGAGAGGCTTACCACTCAATTTTGATTATTCAGTAGAATTATTCAGCTACTGCAAACGGTGTTTGCTTGCATATTTTGGTATTTATACATATTCTTATCATAATTACATTGAGTGTCAAGTTAATTTAAAGCACATTTTATTTTTTATCTTCGAAGCTTCTCCGGATATGAAATTTGAATTATTTCTAGAAGTACAGAGGAACATCTGTAAAGTTATCGATGAAGTAGACCATATTGTTGGAACGAATGTTGCAACGCAACATATGTTATTGAAGTGCTCTTTGATCAGGTATTAAAAAAAAATCCATTAAACAGCACCTCACCGAAAACATAGCTTTATCTATTTTCTGTCATATATATTAAGCTGAGTCCCGTTTAACTTGTATCTGAAGACTCCATTGTGTCCAGTTGTTTAAAAAAGCGTGATCCGACCACCAGCTTACTCGGGACACGTGCAAGATTTTCCCTTGCGCAAAGGCTTTAAACATTATATTCCTAACTTTTAACGTAAATTAAAACGTACTAGAATCTACAGCCAAACACAGCCTTGCTTCACAAACGAAAATTAAAATAAATACGCTATATTCCATTAGGAATAATTTTTCTGTATTGTTTAACATACAAATTATTCATTTTTTTACGCTTCCATTCTAATAAATAAACCATGAATATCCTATCCTAAAATTCCAATATCTTTAGCTCAATGCGAAACCCCCTTTTCAGACTTTTTTTAGGCTCCTCCAAGACTTTTCCAGACGCCCGCCCCAACAACGACAGCAAAAACATTAACAACAAAGTAGTTTGTAGGCTTACTCCCCGAGTAAGGGAAAATTGTCCTTGTTATACTCATCTCTGCCGGTGATCAGAGCCGATACCTTAATTCCTGAATTAAAAAAATAGTAAGACTTACACAGTCAGGAACATATGATACCTTATTTCAAAGACCAGTATCCTCAACTAGCATAGAATTTCTTTTCTTGTTATTAATATGAAATGGTTTAAAAAATAAAGAAATATTAATTAAGCTAATAAACGACATTGCTTTTTACTTACATGGAAATATATCATAAACAAAACTGTTGAAACAAGGCTAATGTTAAAGTTTTAAAAAATTGTTCATTAAAACATCATCAAAGCATATGATAATTAGTCAAATATTGTTATATCAGCTTGTGCAGTATTTAGGGGTAAAATTCTATATTTACCCTATATTTTCCTAACGGTGGGTTTTAAACAATAAGAAAATTTAAATAAAGTAGATGCTAATAAATAATATATTCGTAATCTATTCCTTGATTACAGTCCTTATTGCGATAACTAATAATTAACTTCGTTAAACGACGATATTCTTCTGAGTAAGCCGATCACAAAACAGCCACCACTAAAGAAATGGAGCCCAAAACAAAACGGCTGAAATGATCTCCCCTCGAATTCCCAGAACAGGCAACTCTTGCAAAACAAACACCGCTCATTGAAGTTTTCTAAGTAAAAGGCTTCAGTGACCCGACCAACAATCCCTGTACAAAGCGGCAGCACTGGCCGACCCATTGTCTGGTTCGTGTGAGCTCCTTTTCTTGGA
>NC_087201.1:74424032-74436532 GCF_015104395.2 Macrobrachium nipponense
CACATATATACATACACACGTACACACACATTCGTAACAATATTATGTAACAAAATGTTATTGTCAACATAATCAATTAAAAAAGAAAATTTTCTTTGCCAAGACAGTGATGCAAGCCATTTTTTATTCAGATTCCTAACATTATTTAGAAACGTATAATTTGCAACAGCCCACCATGGCCCCCCTAAATTCTTACTATGGTCCCCAGGTTGAGAACCTCTGAACTACTTGCATTACTAACACTTAAGATTTCATGTAATCGTACATACCTGGGGAACTTCAAAACAGAAGTACTGGCATGGCAAACACTACAAGTTGATATTTTTACATTAATGCCTCGCTTTCTAGAGCGACGAATGTGGCTATGTATGTGGCAAAACGTTTTCTGTATCTTGTTTGTAAACCAGATATTAGCATAGTTACAGTAAAGCTTACATTCAAAGTATTCTCGGTAGATGATGGATTATGGTATATTGTATAGTAAGTAAAAAAATACCGTAAGGAAGAAGCACAGGGGAGTAGCTACCTGGGTAGATATTTAATGATTAGCGGAGTAACACCTGTTCAGCACCAGAAATGTGAATATCAGTTTTGTTAAATGTAGTATTCGTGTGCTGTTGTTTGATTTAGATCTCATTACTGATTTTGCTTCGAAGTAAAACTGACCAAATTTCCAAGCAATGAAATTAGATTTCTTAACGCGCAATCAGTGGTGCCTATCCTAATGAGATAGTAAGATTGATTCGAAGTAGGCATTCCAAGAATTGGGGATTTAACCATATTGTAAACGAATGTATATCCCATAATTTTGCAGATTAAGATTTCAGTAACATGAGAAGTAAGACTTCCAGGAACGAGAATATTTCCTTGGATAGTTTCGAGGCGCTGAAGGCTCAGAAGATGAACACAATCCTTCAGCCATGAACTAATTCTTCTCAGAAGCTGGAAGAATATTTTGAAAATCTACTGGTCCAGTTCAAAGTAAACCAAACTTCCAAGACAATAGGATATTAAGGTGTATAGAGAAAATCTTTACTTAAAAGCAGATTAAAATGAATATTGGGGAAAACGATTGTCTCAAAAAAGCAATAATAACTCTAGAATATAGGTATCACCCTCTTTTTAATTTTTTCCTGGCTTAATTTGAATTCCTGGTGAACCATTAATAACTGCTTTCTTAATTTATAAATTTCCAGATTATTCTCGTGACTGGTTGATCACTGCAAGTATCTATTACTATGGTACCGTTCATTTACAAAATCTTTTACTCCTATCGTCAGATATGAAACCTCTCTCTAACAGAGCCACTCCACTTCTTCATGGTAAGAGCGAAGTCTTTCCCGTATTTTTCCTTATCAGTCAATGAATCTCACTTTTAGATTCGTAACTGAACGATGATCAGAATAAGTGAGAAAATGACTGTGATCTGATATTCAATTTTCAATGCATATCTAAATTAGTTCGACGATTGCACAGTTTTATTTCCTTTCTTTCACGATTGACAATTTCTAACTCATTAATGAGCTGTGTAAAAGTTTCTTCATTATCATATACCGAATTTCCAAGAATTTGTGTTGTCTTCAGTCATGATTTTATGATTACTTTCTTGTCCTCATGACACAGAAATAATTATTTTCAGAATAAAGGAATATAGCTTCGATTTCTAATGCCTACTTATCTATCAAGTGTATGAATTCTAATCGGTAATGACAGGTATATATTTGATCAGATCGCGTTTCTGATGGAAAGTAATAAAAAAGGAAAACAAGATATAAATACAAATAAACTTACGCCTTTACTGATTTCACAGTACAGTGAGATCCTTCGCACGAAGAGAGGTAACATTTATCTCTTTTACTAATTTATTAACTATTTCATTTTCGTCGCAATTTCAAATTTACCGATTACCACTCTTAGGAAGTAACATATAATTGGACTTTGGACTATAGGAGATAATTCTGATTGTTTTAATAGTAGATAACGAAATTATACCGGTTTCCACCTAACTGACTTCTAATAAGTCACCTAATCATTAATTTAAGACACTAGAGTATTAACTTGATATTGATGTTAAATGGTCAGGCTACACAAGTATAATGAAACAAAAAGAAATGATAATAAATAGCTAGGTAGTGTAGTTTTGTGATTTTCAACTGAGAGAGAGAGAGAGAGAGAGAGAGAGAGAGAGAGAGAGAGAGAGAACTGAGAAGATATAAACTAACAGGTTTTAGTGACATAAATTTGAAGTAGCGTTAATAATATTATGACTGTCGAGCCACCATTCCTGATGCAATGTGTTTTACAAACCTTCACTTACTGCGAACATTACTCCCAGCCGCTGTAATGGCCTCATTCATCTCAAGACTAAACTGGCAATAAAAATGCAAGGATCATAATTATGGTCTAAACCTATTTTTACAGGTTATGAGAGGAATAACTGAAAAATTCTCTTCGCCGCTTTTAATATAATATTCATAAATATTTATATATAAATATACGTACATATATATGTATATATTCATAAATATTTATATATAAATATACGTACATATATATGTATATTTATTCATATTCATGTATATACTGTATGAAAACAATTTCTCAGTTATTTCTCTCATAACCTATAAAAATAGGTTTAGACTATATATACTATATGTATATATATATATATATTATATATATATATATATATATATATATATATATGTGTGTGTGTGTGTGTGTGTGCGCGTGTGTGTGTGTGTGTGTGTGTTTGTGTGTGTGTAGATACACACACGAAAATACTTCGACTAAAATTCATAGTGTGACCCTTGCAAAACGCATAAGTATAAAATCAATGGATTGTGAAAGATACATTTTTTTTATCGAGAAAGTAATGCACAGGACAAGAAGATTGATACGGGAAGAGCAATGCTGATTAAGACAAGGGAGAGGGTGTGTGGTTCAAGTAAGTAAAGGGAAAACTTGCGTACGCACATTGCCTTAAAAAGCTTTGCTAGAAATAACAGAGAGTCAACGATGAGGATATTGAAGGTGTATATCGTTGTATATTAGTTACTGACAACAATGACATTGAATTTTGTGGGAGCGTGATTGGTTTTACGTAAACAATGGGTGAGGCAAGGCTGTGTTTTGTTCTGTCTGCAGGGAGGCCAGACATCTTAAAAGTATAGACCAGATCCCGAAAAATATTTCATCAGATCTTGGATGGCCTGACAGGGAAAGTGAAAGAGAGACTATAAGTGACAATAGAATAGTGTAAGCTGGCATTAATGGAGCATCGAATGAGTGGTAATTTCATTGATTGAATGTGACAAAAATAAACTGAAGAACACTGTATAAGCGTTTTGAAGTGTTTGTAAGGTGAAAAGGTTGTGACAATTGCGAGCGGGATTTTTACTGACATTGGGTGGAAAAATGAGTGCGTCAGATTAGGTGACGTTGGGGAGGTAGCAGAATGTATGCAAAAGATAGGGGGTTGAAATGGATGAAAGAAATTTTGATTTGATAATCCATGAAAAAAGAGAAATTTCGATATAAGCAAAAAAAAAGATTAAAAACAAAAACCAGTTCCAGTGGTAAGTATGAATTGTAATTGTAGCATACAAAAACAGTGAATAAGGGATTTTTTGCAATGGCTCAGTCATGTGAAATGTTTATCAACCAGAAATGTTGAAAATTGGAGGAGAGGAAGATAAGGCAGATATGCATAGTTCAGTGTATCTTGGGGTTCTTTGTAACAATAAGGTTACGTTTTTTGTGACTTGCTGAAGTTCTCAAATGAGGAATCATAAATGAGTTAGCAGTTAAAGTGTGAAAGCAGTGGTGATCATCCTCTTGTGTTTACATAACATATCTTTTTGTGTAAGCGCGTGTGTATGTGATGATTAAAATTCATTTCAGCACTAGACTAAAAATGATCTTGATCTTACTTGTTTTAGCATTCCAAATAGTCTCTTTAATCGTTGGTACGTTTAGGTCAGTAGATATTCACTCTAAGAATATCTCTGTATCTAGAAAGGGCTATGTTAAATCATCAGGGGTTAAATATAAGCTAAAACAAAATGCTGAAAATATATATCATTCTTACTTACATTTGATATGGCTTTTCATTTTACAACTTGGCATTATCCGCAAGTGAATTTAGAGCTGATACACACTCAGAGAAATATCCCAAATTGAACTTCAAGTTGGAAATGGAATTTCCTTTTTTATTCAAGAGTGATTTTTTTCAGTCTTTAAGAAACGAGTTGATGGTCTCTTAATATTCCCCCGTTAAAAATAAGACTTAATCTCCAATAAGAAATAAGCAGCAATAAATCGTAGGTTCATTTCATCCAGGTGTGTTTCATTGCGTGCTTAAAACTGCGAGTAATAGAATGGCGTGGGTTTGCATTTTCCGTTATGGCTCAGAGGCCTTCAGACTTGAGCGCTGGGGCTTTATAATGCAGAGAGATTTATTCTGACACACGTTTAATATTACGCTGGCAGCCCAAGAGGGCTCCACCTGATGCATTATAATTTACAAAGCTTCAGTCGCTGCAGACATTATTCCAAGCTGTTGGAATATTCTCGTTTATCTTCCTAGGTCTAAACAGCCTTATCCTTTTTAAGGAACAAATCCTCCTCGTGGTTGAAGGCTGGGCGTAAAAAACCATTAAATGGAAATTATAGTGGTCTTTCTTACGCTAATAGGGAAAGATATTTCGATTTTTACATCAAATAACTCTTTTCGAAGTTGTTGTCTTGTGAATTTTAGTGCGCATAATCATTAACTAATCCTCTGACAGTGCATAAGACTGTTCAGCTTCCTCCATTAGCTCATTAAATGCAGGATTAATTTTCTTTAAAAGGGAATGGTTAAAATTAGATTATTCCAAGAAGGAGGGAAATCAAGACGTTTCATTGAGGTTACTTTGGATTCAAAACCAATAACTAAAGAAAAAACATAATTATAGATTTCCGGTGAATATTAACAAGACTCTTAAAAAGAAAATAAGATTCAGAGCTTATCGCAAACCCCGTGGAAAATTGTTATTTAAAAAAATAGACAATTCCATAAGATTTGAAAAAGGAGAGAAACCATAATTATGAAAGGAATGATTTCTTGTTTTGATGGGAAGAGTATGCTAAGGAGTTTTCAATGAGGATGATTGACGCTAAAAAGGAACAGACGATTACTACTAATGGAATGGAGGACTTGTTGGGGGGGTGTCGGGGTGGTAGGGAATGAGCAGTTCTTTGATGAGAACAGGAACCGAAGGGAAAGCTAAGAGAAATAATTTTCTATTTACATAAAGTACATACGCATATTACCTTTGGCCTAATGTTATTGAAATCCAGTACATTTAACATTCTTTTAAAATGAATGTCTTTTAATTAAAACTTGAGAAGGTGGAAAGGTGTCGAGTATTATGAGTGAGATTTGTGAAGAAAATAATGCATAGGGTATTCATAGGTGAACCTTACTCTTGTTTATTTATTATATTTATTTATTTATTTCTATGTTCATGTTTTTACGAGATGGATAGTACCATCTTTATCATCATCATCATCATAAATTTCTATCAAGTTTCTTGATACTACGAATACCGAAAAACTTGAAGTAAGATGTCTTCTAATTATGCAAAAATGCGTGCATTCGGTTTAAAGACTTATTTTACTTTTCTTTTTCCTATGACAAAGTTGCCCATTAGTGCACATGGAGAGAAGAGTGGATATTTATCTTCTATTTTGTTTTATAATGAAGGTACAAGTCTGCAAAAGAGTAGCATTCATTAATTTACGTTTGAGCAAGTGCTTTAACTAAAAAGAAACGAACAATGATTCCTTTGACATTATTTCTTTATAATCTTTAAAATAAACATGGAAAAAGGAGAGATGCTGGCCGGAATAGAGCATATTAAGATGTTTGTAAATCGTTCATTTGCTGTCTGTATGCATATGTTTATTCTGGTACTTTGAGATGAGAGTACGATGTCCTTTGAATGATCGTTAATCTAAGATGAATCGTTATTTGTGACGTCCTAAATCTCTCACTCAGTTCCTTTACGGTTTGTTTCACCATAAGTTTGCTCAATCACCCGGTCAGTCTGTCTGTCTTTGGGTATGCTTGTGTGCGAGTCTCTCTCTCTCTCTCTCTCTCTCTCTCTCTCTCTCTCTCTCTCTCCTTTCATCAAGCAAGCAATCATTCACAGAGGTCTCCAGTGATTTCTCAAGGAACCCATCAGATGATTTGAAAAGACCTCATTACGAAATTAGTGATGCAACAGTAACTAATGAATGATAGAATCCCGGACCCAGAGGATTTTACCTTAATGACTTCCAGTCCCTCCAATGAAGGAGTTCAAGATGGAAGAGAAATACAAGAGGAACACTACTAATGGTTTACCTTTTTTTTTATGTCAATCAGTGTAAAAATATAATTTGTCTTCCATCTTCCTCTATGTACTCAAAGTGAAATAGGCGATTAACATTTCTTCGCTGTTACGTTTCAAAGTTAATCTATTAGAGGATCAGTTCACAATGATTCAACTGAGCTTTGAATTTAACGGAAGCTGGAAGCTATTATCTTCTTCAGTAGCTCATGAGAAGACGATCTACATTCAGAACTTCCACTTGCTACTTTTAAGGAAGATATCCTACTAGTTTTACCTTAGAATAAGTGACATATAAAAACAGATTTAATAAAGTAAAACAATTGCTAAAAATCTTAGATGAATGATAGTGTTTAAAGAGAAGCATTGCTTTATGTTGGCAATGAACTAATTACCATATATATACATATATAGTTAATATATATATATATATATATGTGTGTGTGTGTGTGTGTGTTGTGTGTGGTGTGTGTGTGTGTAATGTGTGTGTGTGCATTTATGAATCCCTCACTATGAATCGTGTTGGTATAAATCAATAATTTATATTTCTTTCATGCTATTATTCCCCCAATATTACGCATCCCAGAGTCATCACTTTACAATTTATGCTTAATGTAATTGCATGGCCCTTATTGAAAAAGGAAGATAAGGGGAATGTTCCCTTCACCAAAGTAGATAAATAAATATATTAATAAACAGATAAGCCAATAAGTACGAAGGTTGAATGAAGCCAAAACGCTGCAGCTTGCTTTACTGTTTGTCATGATATTTATTATAATACACATACATACACACACACCACACACACACACACACATACACACACATATATGTATATATATATATATATATATATATATATATATATAGATATATATCTATATATATATGTGTGTGTGTGTATGTGTGTGTGTGTGTGTGTGTGAGTGTGTGTGTTGGTTAGTGAGGTGAGAGGACACAGGGTCGAAAAGGCATATCCCAAACCTAAGAACATTGCTTATCATCCCGAAGCCACTACTTAGGAGCCGTCATTATACATACTTACATAAATGGGACAGTAATGAAAGGCCTTCCTCAGCCTTGCCGATGGCAATTCTTACGTGGAGCTCCTTTCCCGTAGACCGTCATAGTTATACACTACCCTGAAAGTACTGGAATACAGACACACACAAACACACCACACACCCATATATATATATATATATATATATATATATATATATATATATATATATATATATATATAATATATATATATATATATATATATATATATAAGTCATATCACATTTCCGTGATTCATATACATATATCGAGCTACAATGTCCTTTAATATCTAATTCGCTCTACCTCGGAATTAATATATTTTCATATATGCTTAACCGAAGGGGAATTTTTTCTCGATAATAGACTTGCCTGGACCAGGGCGCGAACCCGTGCATCCTTTCAAACCCAGGAACGTCAGTGAAGCTTTACCTACTACACCTCTCGCGGTGGTGTAGTAGGTAAAGCTTCACTGACGTTCCTGGGTTTGAAAGGATCCACGGGTTCGCGCCCTGGTCCAGGCAAGTCTATTATCGAGAAAAAAATTCCCCTTCGGTTAAGCATATATGAAAATATATTTAATTCCAGAGGTAGAGCGAATTAGATATTAAAGGACATTGTAGCTCGATATATATATATATATATATATATATATATATATATATATATATATATATATCTATAATGAACTACTATGAAATTCAGGGCTTCTGTAACACTGTTTTCTGGATTTTGCTCCTTATCAAAGCATCGGATGTAGCTGAAAGTTGACATATGTATATTTTACAACTACACACAAATTTTGTCAGCATTATCAATAACCTAAACCCGATAGTTTTTATTTTTTTTTTGAGTAAAAATGATCTAGCCGACGCCATGGCCAATGATTGCGAGCCAAGAATCGAAAAACATTCATTATGTAAGCAAGGTAAACATCGTTTTACGAAATGTTGCCCCGCCCATCCACCAGACAGAAACCCATTCACCTTATTCCATCGGCTCTGAAACCCATAGTAGTCAAGAATGGCTAACAGGATTTGGAATTGTCCCCGTGGTTGCAAAACTGCATTTGTCTTACGACTTGCAACTTTATACAGTCAAGAGCAAGCCCGTGGCCATACTTACTATAGCCTGAATAGGTAATTATTCAGCTTCTAGTTTAAATCCAATGTTTATGGTCTGATTTGTATTTAGCGTAACGCGATTATAAGACTTGTAATGTCATTCCGGATTTTGAACATTTCCATTAACTATTCACTATGTCACCAAGAGAGAGAGAGAAAGAGACAGATTGTATGTAAACAGTCTTTATATAACTATTTTTGTTAAAATAAGATTTCTATCCAAAGTAAATACAAGCCTATACGTGCTAAAATCTCTAGCAGACCAACGGATCATCCGATATAATTTTTTTTCTTCTTCTTTAGTCTGTACGACCATGTTGGATATAAAGACTATGAATGACGGAACGATACATAGATGTGGGTGGGGTATCAGTGCTAGCGTAGTAATACTACTGTAGCAGTAGTGCCGCAAAATTAGTAATAGCAGCAATATACATGAATTAAACGTTTAGGCCAACTGGTGGGATCCCTGAGGATCATTTAGCACTTCTTACAACTACTCGAGAAATGAGTTTTTATAGCCAGAAGTTAGATTTTCTAATACAACAATGTCCATGATAGCCTTCAGTGTTATCCTGAATTATAACGAGGCCAAAGTGGGTGGAGCCTCATGAAGTCATCATTCTGACGATAGTTATTGGTGAAGGTTTAAAGCCAAAATACGGTACCATCTATTTTTTTTCTTTTAGTTAATAGGTAGATAGCCGATAAACAAAAATTGCTTGACATTGGATATAGCAGTTACCAAATCAAGCTTGTCTACTATGTCTTTGAAAATTACCAACTATTCCCTACATCTTGTCAATCTGATTGTGACCTATAAAGTAGATTATAATTTCTTAGGACACTAATTTTGGGAGTTAGACTAAAAATCGAAGTGTTTTTGTATTTATTAACATATTTTGTTGGTTTGTTCATTATGTCAATTATCAGTGAAGAGGATTCAGAGTTCCTAAAGGTGTGCTGCTTTGCTTGTATTTAAATGTTTGTCATTGTTGCCAGAGGTATAGCCTTCGTTACGTATAGCCAATCATCCATCGAGAAAGAGGGAAGAAATGCTGTCATAAGTTACGTAACGAGTGCGTTCGAAACCTTTTCTCTGAGTAAGCTGGCCTGTCTTCAAAAAAAGTCACTTTTACATTATAAGTACCAAATTAATTCAACCTACGTAATGCCGAATACAGTCAAAATTTATGTGTAGATATGTGTATTCTGAATAAGCGTTATTTCTATGAAATGCATAGATAAAAAGTTATTGCCAAAAAACCGTGTTACAGAAGCCCTGAATCTCATAGTAGGGACAAATTTTTACAGCTTTTGTAGTTTTAACTTTAAAGTAAACGCTTTATATACCCTCTTCCACAGGGCATATTCTCTGTCCTCTGGGTGGTCTGAATTTCACAATGAGATTACTGTTTTACAACAATACTTCACCGATAACTGCTATCCAGCTAAGGTTTTCTTCAAATACCCAAATAAGTTTTTAAATAAAAAATTAATAGAGAAAAATAACAGACCAATGCTCCTTGAACCATTCTTTGCTAGTGTCCCGTTTATCAGTGATACAACGTTTTATACCCAAGTTAAACGTTTAATACGTGAACATTGTCCGGCCGTAAAAGGCCAACTAATCGTAAGAAACCCATTATCTATTGGGTCTTTATTTAGATATAAAGAAAAACTGAGCCCTCTTCTGACTTCTAATGCGGTCTATTTATTTTCGTGTCCCAAATGTAGTTTGGGAAATTATGTCGGGGCCTCACGTAGGCTTCTTAAGTTATAGAACAGGTGTCCGGTTGTCTTCACCAGAATTCTCGAACATCCGAGAACATTAAAAAAAAATGCAAATTTAATATAGAATACAAACACTTTAAAATCATTACACGGGCTTCTTCTCCTCAAGAGCTTGCGGTCCTCAAATCGCTTTCCATAACAACAATAGTTCCAAAATTAAACAATCAAACTACCGCTACCCCTCTTTACCTGGCATAACTATGTTTATTTGAAACCTTTCCTTCTTCTTCTGATCACTCGTCTTCTTCCTTTCACTTGAGATGGTAATTTTCTTAGCATTTTAGTAGGTTTTCTATGATTTTTTTATTATATTTATGTGTATTAATCTTTTTTACAGCCATGATGATGGGGCTGGACCCCGAAACGTCGCTTAATAAAGCCTTTTAAATTACCAGAAGACGTCTCCCTTGCTTCCTTGAGAATATATATATATGTAATATTATATATATTATATATATATATAATAATATAATATATATATATATATATAACATATATATATATATATATATATATATATGTGTGTGTATATTTATACACATGCACGCATTATGTATATCGTGTGTATGCATGTACGTGCGTTTTGTATGCGCATACATACATACATACACACACGCATATAATATATATATATATATATATATATATTATATATATATATATATATATATATATATATTAAACATACAGTCGAATCTAGGTTACTGCTTGTTGAACCGTACCTGAGGCCATCTGGTTAGGTAATCATCTGTTTGCATCAACTGATTTAGGGTCGCCATCTAAACTTAGTGATTTTTTAAAAACATTTCATGCAGGAACAACGTCCCCTGAAAATGACTGCCGATTTCATGTTTATATGCACACTAGGTACGCATTCGTGTAAAGTAACTATTTTTTTGTAATTCCCTCTTTACCTAAATGATCTGCTATAATGGCCGAGGAAAAATTGGTAACAGCTGCTCTTTAACATGACAGCTACAATCAACAATTACTGTGTTGGTGCAATTTCAGAACACTTTAGGCGTTTATCAGCCATTAATGACTCACTGCAAATGACCTAATTAGCCGGTAATCATAACTCTATGGGAGTATCACGTACCATCATGGATGTCCCAAGTCATCACCTTGTTGGTATATGCTAGTCATTAAGAGAGAGAGAGAGAGAGAGAGAGAGACAGAGACAGAGAGAGAGAGAGAGAGATAACCACACTGATGATATTCACAAATTCTATACAAAGCAACACTGAGACCAGCACATGAATTCGTGTTCAGAATGTATGGGATCTGCATTAGGTGGAAGACAGAATTAGTGGTGATCACTCCAAGGGACCTTTTGTATATGTAATTTGTTTATACTCTTTCTGGTACCAAATTGAAATAAAAAGTCAGACAAATAATTGAAGTCCATATATATATTTTTTTTAAGTAAATGTGTTTTTAGCAATTCAAATTTATTTTTGTAGGTCCTGATTCGGTTCATCAGCCAGACGCCTTTTATTTGTGTTATAATGAAAATAGAAAAAAATACTTTGTTCTAATTATGTCTTGTGTTTCATTCTGGTAGGTGTCTTTCCCGTCTCGATTCTCGGGGTTAGTATTACAAAGTAATTCAACATATAATTTTCATTATATCAACTCGCCCGTTTTATCATTTCATTATTATTATCCCTACTTTTTTATTTTTCGCAATATTTCTTTCAATTACCACCATATGGTCTGAAATTTGTTTCTAATTTCTCCTCTTCTAACTCCTTTTCAGGTATCTTCCCTCATGACAACAGCTGATCTTAACTGAAAATTTATATCAATGGTATTTTTTGTCTACAGTGCCACAACCTCCCAAAAGCTTTCTCCTTTCATCGTCACCTTCCAGTGGGAAAGCTCCCACTAACGGCTAAGTATCATTACTGTCGACGAACAACCAGTTATCCATTTCATCTCTTAGGTTGTCGAACGAACTGGCCCTCTTGCTGGTGGCCATTTTTAGGGCGAGTTAGCTAGATCATTTTCACTCTCTCTCTCTCTCTCTCTCTCTCTCTCTCTCTCTCTCTCTCTCTCTCAAACAAACGTACACACTCACACATACGCATATTTTATACATACATTTGTATGTGTGTGCGCTATGAGTGCATATAGGTGTATTACAGGTCAGTTGATATCA
>NC_087201.1:74441532-74456532 GCF_015104395.2 Macrobrachium nipponense
TATGCGAATTACACCGTTAATATTCGAAATAGGATATTATTATAATCGTTGAATGTAAGCTGAATGTAACTATCTAAAGCCCGAGACGCAGTGTTACCATACAAAAACACCACAGGCGGATGGACAGATGGAAAAAAACAGAGTATAGGATGAAGTGGATTCTGGTCTTTACTGAGAATTAAACTAATTGTTATTTTATAAATGTATGTTTCTTCTCTATTTGTTATGATAAGTTTCTAGTCATTATGGAGAACAGTATAAATAAATAGGCATAAACTACACATTACTGGAACTCCATTCTTACAAACATGAAAAATGTCATTTTGTAAACGGATTATGCTTCAAATACTATCACTGAGTAATTTTGGAAGCACCCACTCTGGATAAATCCAAAAATGCACGAAAAAAGATATATGGACATTATCAGTGATTTGTTGAGTGGGAACAAGGAAGGATGAGACTGAAAAGGTTCAGAATCGTTGCTATCATGATTTTGTATTTTCTTAAATAAGAATAAGGAATAAAAAGATTATACTTAAATGACTGTGATTTGCTCTTCCATATTCTAAATCCTAATGGGAATGTTTTCCTTTACCATGAAGGATTTTAGAAGTACCATATATATATATATATATATATATATATATATATATATATATATATATATATATATATATATATATATATATTCTTATATATATATATATACATATATCTTGGAAGAAAAAGATTATCAGAGTGGTAATTGCATGATAAAAGAGATCAACTGAAGGCATACATATATACAGGAAGGTAGTCGCAAATAAGGTGGTTGGGTAAAAGAAGACAAGTAATGAAAATGCAGGGGAGAAGGTGGAAAGAACTTTAGGGCGAGTTACAAGTTATTCAAGGAAGCAAATGAGGAGAGAAAGGTTAATTAACAAATGGATCTCGGAATGAAATAAGGGATTCGACAAATGTTGGTCGTTAGAGCAAGAACTTTGAAGTTTTGTTGAACAGGTAGGATAAAGAGAGAGCCAGAGCTAAATGACGCATGGAGAGAAAAGTTTAATGAAGGTTTGAGAACTACTGGGGAAGTCAATGTTGACATAAAGAGGCAATTAAGAGGTTGAACTGTGGAAAGACAAGATTTTTATGCGATTACAAGGGAGATGTTGAGGTACAGTGGTGACAGCATGAACTAATGGGTGGCCAGGGTTCGTGAGGTATTTATGGAAGTTGAAAAGTTTCTTAAGCAATGAGGGGAGAATAAACTGCTTGAATGTATAAAGGTAAGGATGGTGGGACAAACATAACAATTATGAGTGCATAACATCTCTATGTGTATCAGGTATTGTGCACGATAAGATTTTGATTGAGAATGCGTGACAAATGACACAAGGACTGACGCAAAACGTAGGATAGTTATAAAATTCGAGGAAAAACGCTGTATGCACCATACGTCGGCCAGATAAAACTTATAATGGAACCGAAAGAAAGGCAAAGTGGATAATGCTAAGAATAGTTGGCATGGCAGATAACTTATTCACACTGATTAAAAGATTTTATGGGAGAGTGACTTATCTTGGTAGTGTGACTGAGAGGTGTATTATGTCTCTAAGACTTTTTCATATTTTCGTGGAACGAAATGTACGAGAACTTATACAAAGGACGTTAGATGAAAGTTGAGAGAGAGAGAGAGAGAGAGAGAGAGAGAGAGAGAGAGAGAGAGAGAGAGATTCGTGAATAGAGGTTGAAATGATTGATGTTTACTGGCGCTACATTACTGATTAGGGAACGAGAAAAGATAGTGCAAAAAAAAAAAAAAACTAAGAAAAAACAACTTTGTAGTATTTGTACTAGGAAGAAGCTGCGAGTAAATGTGAGCAATTGAAAGACTATGATGGAAATGGAAACCAGAAAGGTATACCAATGTAAATATGTGAATGGTGGAAGAATGGAAGCTTTTGATTCGCGCGTATATTTTCGAGTTAATGTCATGGACGATGGTAGGACGACAGAGGAGGTGAGTAACAGAACAAGTGAAGGAAAACCATTTCGTGGTGGATACAAAAGAAACCTGATTTATCCTTGGCAGGCAAAATGGGACTATACAGATACTACCTTTACGTGAATGAAAGAGAAAAATGTTAAGATACCGGGACGAACTATTTGTGTTCTATATTTGACATGGGAGGATCTTAAGAGATGTGAGAAACGGTCTAAAGGTGGAGGAACACTTCGTAGTTGCACAATTAAACAATTGTAAGGAGAAGGTGGGAGTAAGATGGAAGAAAACGGATATGAATGGTGGTATATTAAGCAGATTGAAAGAGGATGCAGCCAGGGGCCGAACTGACGCTTAGAAGAACGTAAGTAATGTTTGCACTGTAACTCGGAAGGTGCACAAACGGCACTATACTCTTACGGTGGCGAATATCTATGGTGTGTAATATTTACCCATTTGCTGCAAAAAGCCTAATTGACAAAACTGTACAAAATATGGCTTTTGATTTTCCTTTCCAATGAGAGAACAAGAGGAAAGACAGCGCAAAAAAAGCGGATTGGGCAGAATCCGGCCAAATCACGTGCAATAACGCAGATAACCTCCACTTGTCGTTCGTAATCAGAGCCGAAAATCAAAAGAACAGGATGAGAACGCAGAGCGGCCATTATTCGACCTTCCCTCCCATTGTGATTGGAACCCATGATTTGATGTTTGATGTTTGTTTCCGCCATTTGCTGAATGATGAAAGAACCCGAGCGTCGCATTTGTATCAAAATTTGATTGTTCTATGCAACAATGATTTCGCATTTTGCTGGACGTCATGAACATTTCCCATTTCATGAACCGATGTTTTGAACACATGACCACGACGGAAAGTAGCGAATCATATCCAAACGAACATTTCTTTACGTGTGTAGCGATGTAGGTAAATACATCTGCAAAAATCCTACAATAATATGCATGTACATATGCATGTATTTGTTTTCGTGTCTAAGTGTATTTCCATTCAGTGACATTACTGAGTGAGACCCAGCTTCCAATCAAAAAACGACTAATGCGGTATCACTTCTGTTGCAATTAGAAAGTCTGTGATCTACTATGCACACAAACACACACATATATATATATATATATATATATATATATATTATATATATATATATATAATATTATATATATATATATATATATATATATATATTCGAAGACACTTTCTGACAGACACTGGAAAATTAGTCATTGTTATGTACGTATGCAAATGTTGCTGAACATCTTTTCCACATTGGACGTAAAACTGCTGCATAATCATTTAACCTTTCCCCTCGCTAAAGACTTTACGGAATTGCTTTCATAATCATAAACATGCAATCAAGACTGGTACAAGAGGGTCTTGATTTAATTGTCTGTAACTATAATCTAATGGAATGATACTTGAAAAGGTTTATGGGTACTTTAGTAGGGTTTTTCTCAAAAGAGGGTGGAGGGAACGAAAGATATTTAGAAAGGAAAAACACGGATAATCAAAGAAACAAAGGCACTGAGTTTATTTTTATTATCAATGGAAAAAGTGCCCTTGAATCAAATTATGTAACAGAAATATAAGAATATTTAAATAAAACGCTTTAAATTCAAGGAAAGATTTCTTAGCGAATTTTATGATCGAATTTCATATATCCAAGGACGAATGAAAACTAGAGGAAACAACTGGGCTTAACCTCCAAAGAGCAATGCATTCTTGTCTTCGAAGATTAGGTATCCGAATTCTGAAGAACATTTCGGTGCTTACTACCATTTTAAAAGAATGTCACTTAAATTAAAAGTTCTGAATTTTACTAAATGAATATAAGTAAACGTTGCCTGACAGGTATCACGAAGTCGTGAGAAGAAAGTGCTTTTTCCTTGCAGTTCAGCTTACTTAAAAGCTCACACGCGCACACACACTTAATTTATGCTTGTGCGTACTTTCTCAGGGATAAGGGCTAAAACGAAAAAAATTAATGCAAGTTTAGGGATGAAATGATTTTAGTTTGATATTTGTAGCACTCTTCATATTTATTCAGGGAAGTCAACATATCACGGAAGTACTCTTGTAAACGCAAATTATACCTTGCCAAGTGGTTGTGTGGATTGCAACATATTGCTCTTTTAATCAAATATTTTCAATAAATGAACACTCAAAAGTCCATCACCACTGAATCGCTTTTTACCAATTTCACTGTTTATTTAAGTCAAAATTACCTGAACCATTAAATACTTGTGTAATAGTTAACAAGAGTTCGCTAAATTTCCTATTTATAAAAAGCCAAATATTCCTACACTTCACTTCCACAAAAGAAGAGTTGGCTTAACATTCGCTTCATTGTTTCAGCCATTTCATCCATAGACTTTCCAAGTCTGTTCGCTGTTTTTCACATTTACCATGGTATCTTCCTGATCCACATTTTAAACAATTCTCCACGTCTTTCATCCTACTTTCATTCCTGGGTTTACTGTCAAGTACCCAAGGCAATCACTTGTTTCCATTCTTCAGCTATTCACTGCTCCATCTTTTTGGATTTAATTTACCCTACTCAGCTTACTCTCACTCTCATTTCTCTCACTTTCAGTCATCTTGAAAACTCTCTCTCTCTCTCTCTCTCTCTCTCTCTCTCTCTCTCTCTCTCTCTCTCTCTCTCCCCTCGAGATTGGGATATAATTAAGGCAATACATCTAACGATTTTGCTTCACTGAAAGTTATAATTGCTTTATATGGAGATTAAATCTCTGGGTATTTTGGATAAATGAACAGAAAGAAAAGCGAGCTTTTTTCAAGTTATATCAGTTCGTCTCCTCCTACAGGAACAAATTATCTTATAAGAATGAGTGGTTTATTAAGCAGAAAATACAGTTGTAAATATTCAAAACAAATTAAAAACGTCATTTTAAAAAAGGATTTTATGAATCTTAACAACGAGGATAATAAACCGTTTAGTGGAAAATTTAGAACGTTTTGACTTAAAACCGGGCATTGCATCTTGGTTTACATAATACTCGGAGATGGTCTGCGTAATCAGATATACCTGACCAAAAGGGAAGGAGCATGAGGCATGAAAGGCAGCCTTTAATAGGGAAATGGGTTTCTTAATAGTCTTAAGCGAATCTTGAATGGCATAATCGTCCGGGTGATACGACTTATGAGAGGCTCCAGAGGATCAGTCTCGCGTCACATTGGGAAGTTGGCCGATAAATAAGTGAATTAAGGCATTAGTAAATGGACGACAGTACCAAAGACGAGTATTCGCTAAGACATTCGAGTTTTACCGTGGTGTTAAAAATTCATATATATATATATATATATATATATATATATATATATATATATATATATATATAGTATATATATATATATATATATATATATATATATATATATATATATGAATAACTCGATCACGAAATATACAAAAGCGGATGCCCATATATAAATAAAGGTGATGCCTGACCCTTTACTTGAGGCAGTTGTGCCTCAAGTTGTATAGACCGAAAGATCTTGGCAATTCTCGTCTTTTCATTTTCCTCCGTGGCATCATCCATTAATATATATATATATATCTATATATATATATATATATATATATATATATGAATAAAAAGATATATACATGTGTATATATATATATTTTTATATATATATATATATATATATATATATATATATATACATACATTTACATTTATATGATAATTGATATAAGTAGGGTAAAAAGACCCCATTTCGGCTCACCAGGCGATAAACACCCCATAAGCTTGCCTTTCTCTTAACCTCATTTACGTTGGGGACGTTAACGCTCCACGGGAAAACCACCGAAAGATCTTGGGCAATTTCTCGTCTTTTCATTTCGTCCGTGGTATCACCATTGTATATTACATGTATACTATATATATATATATATATATATATATCTATATATATATATATATATATATATATATATATATATATATATATATATATATATATATATATATATATATATACATATATATATATATATATACATATATATATATATATATATATATATAATATATATATATATATATATATATGGATACACTTATAAGTAGGGAAAAAGACCCCATCTCGGCTCAACTTCTAGACCCGACCCCCAACTCGGTTCACAGGCGATAAACCCCATAAGCTTGCCTTTATCTTAACCTCATGTACGTTGACCATTAACGACTAACGGGAAAAAGCACCAAATATTTCGCTCTAGTTCAGAAAAGAACCCCAAATTGATTCATGAAGAACTCTTCGGATGAAAAACCGCCATTTCACATGAGTATGAATATGACGGAAAAATTCAGCTCCCTTAACCTAACCTAACCCACGTGAGTGAGTATATGAAAAGATATGAATATGAGTAAAATGAATTATAACTCCTTTGACCCGACTTTCTTCATGACTCACTGCCAGGTGCGCAACATGTCATATCACGCGATAGTATGAATGCGAAAAGAGTTCTAAACTCCATTCAAATTCAGATACTAACATAATGAAACTCTATGGAAGGTTGAACAATAAAGAATGAGGGTAATAAAAACCAATTATGACCATTCACATATCTTTATTACATAAACTGGCACACAATAACAAGCGTCAGATTCATCCTTCTCTCCCGAGACGCATTCAAAAACAATACCGCCATGACTCCTTATCACCAACCTCAAACTGCTAAACAATTTTACAATAAAAACCACAATCTTCTAAATTCATTATCTTGTACCGCTTGACGTAAAAAACCAATAGAGAGCTGGTGCCTTTGTCCAAATAATAAACCAAAACAATAATAAACGAATAAAATCGTGGACAAAAAGGTAACAAAAAATAAGAGACTAAATTCGGCTTCTAAGTCGAAAGAAATTCGTCTCATTTTCATGACAACAAAGCTGCTTCGAAAACAGTCATTCAGGTTGATGCATATTTTCTCCTAGCTTATCATTGCTGGCGATATATTAATGTCATTCTCTCTCTCTCTCTCTCTCTCTCTCTCTCTCTCTCTCTCTCTCTCTCTCTCTCAGACAAATATAATCTACAAGTGTATGGTAATAATAACGCTGACAAACAAGCATCGTTTACTGAACAGATGTCAAACTTCCTAACATATCATTGCTGGCGATATAATGTTCTCTCTCTCTCTCTCTCTCTCTCTCTCTCTCTCTCTCTCTCTCTCTCTCTCTCTCCAAGCAAGCATTGTTTACTGAACAGATGTCAAACAGATGTCACACTTCCTAGCATATCATGGCTGGCAATATAATGTTCTCTCTCTCTCTCTCTCTCTCTCTCTCTCTCTCTCTCTCTCTCTCTCTCTCTCTCTCTCCAAGCAAGCATCGTTTACCGAACAGATGCCAAACTCGGCCACCTGATTATCTTTACAAGAAAAGATTAAAAAGCTCAGTACATCTGCATTGCAATCTTGAGCAAGAACATCTGCAAAATCACAGTACCAACAACTGTTTTCTAAATTGCAGGGTAAATTTTCCTTCGCAACGGTGCGGCCGCCAATTCGCAATGCGATAGTCACCCTCTTTTCACAACTAACTGTATTTTGCGAGAGAGAGAGAGAGAGAGAGAGAGAGAGAGAGAGAGAGAGAGAGAGAGAAGTTTGACAAGATTTGGAGTTAGATCAAGCGTACCAAATCACTCACTCACACAGTGAGTATGTATCTAATGAGATATAAGTAAATGAAAAGAAATAAATAAGAAATAAATATAAACACAAGGTTAACCCCAGAAGAAAATATTCTGTTGTTGCACACGTCATCATAACATTACAAAGAGAACGCCTGACTTGAAGTCATGTCAAGGAAGTTGATATACTGGAGACAAATGATAAATTTCCGTTTTTTTTTTCTCGAACATATAAGAAACAGACGGAAACTTCCACGGCATGTTGAAAATCAAAAACTTCGAACGGAAGAATTTCGGAAGGAAAGGCATAAAAACACACGTACTTGCATTATCCTCACGGATCACGCCTATTTTACTACGCCTTCTTGCAACGAAGAACGAGACCTCCTGAGTTTCAGTGAATTATGAAATCTAAGGCTATATACTATTATAGGCAGGCCCTAGTGTGTGGGGCGTGGGGGCCACTTCTAGCTATTTGGGCGCTAATATCCACAGAAAGAGGGAGCTGGCACGGCTGGACATCAAGACGAAGAAATCCAGAAAACAAAGAGACGAAGGACGAGGAGGATCTCAAAGTGAGACTTAGGAAAAAATAGACAGAGGTCACGAAGGAGGAATAGTTGAAGAAGTTGCCAGCAAGAAAGAAAGGAAGATCTAGTAGACAAAAAGAAAGCCACAGAGTTACGGAAGCTGCGGACGCATTTCGAGAGAAATTCGCAGAGAAATTGAGGCCCTGAAGATAATCTCATCAAGAAGACACCATGGAGAACGCGAACATCGGCCTAACCATGACCTGCAGGCCAAAAAAAACAAACGCGTCATAGGCAATCTGGCAAACCAGCAACACGCTTAAGTCTTCTCAAGAAATGGCTACTATCCTTAATTAAAAGGTGCTAAGTCATATGTGGCAGATCGCTCCTGCCCATTTCATCAAGTCCCACTCGTTCTCCGAAGTCTGGAGTCCCAGACTCCACTCTCCGCCATGGCATCGGTCATCTCCCACTAACATGCTGCTTCAGATCTACTAGAATCTCTTCCTTGAAGGGTGGGAAGCATTCAGTAAGCAGCAGAACTAACTAGAAGAAATATAATTAGAATTCAGCTCAGGTCTGAGGTGTGGTTTATCCCGAAGTCGTTTTAGAATCCTTGAGGCTCCAGGTCTGGCCTGCCAGCCAGTGAAGTTCGACCAAGAAAAGAATAATGTTCAGATGCTGACACGAAGACTCAAGATACAAAAATAGATTGGAAAATGAACTGTACACCCAACGGTATAAGGTTCACTGGATCCAAAGACTCTAGATACAAGCTTGGAGATCCTTGGAAGCCATCTTTGAAGGCTTCGGAGCGCGCATGCGTCCGATTTGAAATCTAAGGTAAAAGGAAGCTCAGAGAAAAGAATAACAACGGAGGACGACGATGCAACAACCCTAAAACCTTTCCAGAGAGAAGCAAGCTGGAGACCTGAGGACCAGATGTGAACAGATGGAATCCTGGATTGTGGAGGACAAGGGAAGATCTCAAGTTGAGACATCGAAAAAAAAAACAGAGACCTGCAACGAAAGATTAATAGCTGGAGAAGTAGACAACAAGAAGAAAGGAAGAGCTAATAGATATAAAGGGAATAGCTGAGGGAAAGCCACACAAGTGCAGAGGCTCCAGACGCAATTGGAAAGAAATGCGCTGAGAAATTGAGATCCCAGAAGAAAATCTCATCAACAAGACACCATGAAGAACGCGAACATGGGCCTAACCATCACCTGCAGGCCAAAAAACAAACTAATAATTAGGCACTAACAGTGAATGAAGGATACAAGAGAAAGGTTGGTGAATGAACTAGAAACCAAATACGTAATGCTGGAAGAAGCAAAGGAAATGACAGTAATCTTTTTGGTGTACTTTTTGCCAAGTAAGTATAATTCCAATTGCAACTAGAAGCAATCTATTTCGTGTACCCTGAGCCAGGTAAGTGTCATTCCAATTACAACTAGAAACAATGTATTCGGTGTACACTGTGCCAGGTAAGTAAGCTTCTTATTATAACTAGAAGCAATCTATTTGGTGTACCCTGTGCCAGGTAAGTATGTTTCTAATTACAACTAGAAGCAATTTATTTGGAATACCCTGTACCAGGTAAGTATGCTTCTAATTACAACTAAAGATATTCTATTCGGAGTCCCCTGTGCCAGGTAAGTATGCTTCTAATTACAACTAAAGGCAATGTATTTGGCGTACCCTGTGCCAGGCAAGTATTGATCTAATTAACACTAGAGGCAATCTATTTAGTGCACCCTGTGCCTGGTAAGTATGCTTCTAATTACAATTGGAAGCAATCCATTTGGTGTTCCCTGTACCAGGTAAGTATGCTCCTAATTACAACTAGAAGCAATGTATTTGGTGTACTCTGTGCCAGGTAAGCATACTTCTAATTACAACTAAAGGCAATCTATTTGGCGTACCCTGTGCCAGGTAAGTATGCTTCTAATTACAACTAGAAGCAATGTATTTAGTGTACCCTGTGCCAGGTAAGTATTCTTCTAATTACAACTGGAGATAATCTATTTGGCATACCTGTGCCAGGTAAGTATTATTCTAATTACAAACACAAGCAATCTATTTGGCGTACTCTGTGCCAGGTAAGTATGCTTCTAACTATAACAAGAGGCAATCTATTTAGAATACCCTGTACCAGGTAAGTATTCTAATTCCAACTAGAGGCAATGTATTTGGAGTACCCTGTGCCAGGTAGGTATGCTTCTAATTACAACTAGAGGCAATGTATTTGGAATACCTTGTGCCATGTAAGTATTATTCTAATTACAAAATAAACAATCTATTTGGCGTACCCTGTGCCAGGTAACTATGCTTCTAATTATAACTAGAAACAATTTATTTGGAATACCCTGTGCCAGGTAAGTATTCTAATTACAACTAAAGGCAATCTATTTGGAATACCCTGTGCTAGGTAAATATTATTCTAATTACAACTGGAGGCAATGTATTTGGAGTACCCTGTGCTAGGTAAGTATTATTCTAATTACAACTACAAACAATCTATTTGGTGTACCCTATGCCAGGTAAGTGTTATTCTAATTACAACTACAAACAATCTATTTGGTGTAACCTATGCCAGGTAAGTGTTATTCTAATTACAACTACAAACAATCTATTTGGTGTAACCTATGCCAGGTAAGTGTTATTCTAATTACAACTACAAACAATCTATTTGGTGTACCCTATGCCAGGTAAGTGTTATTCTAATTACAACTACAAACAATCTATTAGGTGTACCCTATGCCAGGTAAGTGTTATTCTAATTACAACTATAAACAATCTATTAGGTGTACCATATGCCAGGTAAGTGTTATTCTAATTACAACTACAAACAATCTATTTGGTTTAACCTATGCCAGGTAAGTGTTATTCTAATTGCAACTACAAACAATCTATTTGGTGTACCCTATGCCAGGTAAGTGTTATTCTAATTACAACTACAAACAATCATTTTGGTGTACCCTATGCCAGGTAAGTGTTGTTCTAATTATAACTACAAACAATCTATTTGGCGTACCCTGTGCCATGTAAGTATTATTCTAATTACAACTACAAACAATCTATTTGGCGTACCTGTGCCAGGTAAGTATCATTCTAATTACAACTACAACCAGTCTATTTAGTGTACCCTGTGTGAAGTATTATTCTAATTATACAATCAATAGCAATCTTTTACGTGTCAAGTAAGTCTTATTCTTCGAAAATAAGCCAGAAACTCGTCTGTTTTACCTAGTCTGGTGGACATTTCTTCTTCGAAAACAAGATCTGACTCGAGAGTAAAATTCTAAGATGACAATAATACTAATATAGATAGTAGTAAATAAATAAATAAATAAACAAATGAACGATATCTGAGCAAACAGTTGCTGCCTAACGACAATTTTTGTTGCCCTACTGGGGAAGCCAAATATTTTTGCGTGGCCGTGATTATTTATTTAACTAGTGTTATTTATCTATTTATTATTATAATTGTTCTTGCACACCTCTACACAATAAATCAGACTTCGTGAGCTAGACCATTCTATACGTATATATCTCCCCTAGACCGAAAACTGTTTATTTCAATGCAATTTGGACAATGTTCATCTTTGCTCCTTGACGAAGCTTTTTCAACTGGATAAACGTTAAATCATAAACTCTGTACAAGTTTGTTTCACCATATTTAACTCAATTCTGAGCGAATTTTGCTGCTTATAGTTAACATAAACGAATATATATTTACCTGACTTATATGAGACAAGAAAATTTTTCGTTATGTTACGTGTTTTTAAGTCGAAATATGACTTAAATACGACTCGTTGTTATTATGAACTAAATTATATTTTTCGTTAACAGATTATGTTGGCGGCATGTTTATTGAGTAAAGAGTAAAAAATGTACGTGATTCCGATCGCTATTTTCACGATATTTATCTTTTATTTATTTTTAATCGACGTGAAAACAACAGTAAAATGTGTTCTTTCAAGCCCAATAGTTTTGATTAGAAAGGTTTTCTCTCAATTTTATCTACGGTTGTGTTTGATGACATAAATTTACAGGAGTTTTATCCTTGTTGCCGATGCACGATAAAAGTCATTGGCAGCTTGAACAGTTGTCTCAGCTTCAGCTACAACATGGTTAAAATTCAACGTATATTTCTCTGTTGATCTCTGATATATTTCTAGCAAATAAAATTATTACATAAAAATATCTCAGTCCTATTCTACATAAAACGTCATTTATAACATAATTGCGGTCATTGTTTTCTATCGTACGATGGTTGAAATACAAGCCAAATGGATGTTGTTGTTATCGAATTCGGTTGTAATTAGCAAAAAAAACCTGTTTCTCGTTCGGTTGTTCATGGCTGTACACATTTACGCAACGAGTATAACGTTAAAACAATACTTTCATCATTCTCTTTTGCTGTTTTTTTAACTTATTTAACTAGAAGATGGGATAAAGTTAGGCTATTGGAATTTGGTCTCGTAAAATCGGATCATCGTTAGACGAATTATCGTAATTTGAACACTACCTGTACAGTGCATGAAACCCTATTATATCTTTAAATACTTTTTCTAATATGTTTTTATACAGTATTTGTTATTTAAAAGTGTATTTTCCTTATACAATAACATGAGACATAAAAAATATGGTGTGGCATTCTGAGGATTTTGTTTCTAAAATCATTCAGAAAATTGGCTAAAATAAGACAATGTATTTAAAATCAAAATCAGTTAAAAAATTAATTTGAATTCACTAAGTATTTTCAATGGGGAAAATTGATTTGATGTGCGAACAAATTGAGCTACGAGCTCGGCCACGGAACGAATTAAACTTGTAGGTCAAGGTACCACTGTAAACAAATGGAGAAAAGCAAAGAAAATGGTAAAATGGAAATAATTTTTCAGAGGATCCAATATTTGCAATACGCTCTGATTCTGAAGCACTCTAAAGCTATAGCGACCATTTCGTAATATTAGTGTTATCAGTAAACCCTACATATCTGATAAGGACTTTATAAGAACTTCAAACGACAAGAGGAAGAGACAAGAGCTCCAAGAAGTTTGTCGCGAGAAAGGAAGGGGCTTATTGTAGAATCAAATCTGGACAGAATGGCAGAGATGAGTGAAATTACAAAAGAGGTATTGAGAATATGAAGGAGAACATGTAGAGAGGAAAAATAATAAAATTACTCTTATGTAAAGAAGACAAACTCAAAAAAAGAAGGCAAATTAATAGAAATTATATCTATATGAAATACTAAAGCTATAAGGAGGAATATGAAATATAAGTGCATGCACTAATGAAAATAGATAAAAAGTTAAACACGATATATATATATATATATATATATATATATATATATATATATTATATATATATATATATATATATATATATATATATATACATATATATATATATATATATATATATATATATACATGCACATATATATATATATATATATATATATAATATATATATATATATATATATATATATATATATATATATATATATATTACCCAGAGGAAATTAAAACAATGGAGTTCTAGATCTTTCGTGTTAATCCAAAGCCTTTTTGAATATGCTATATCATTACAAACACTTTAGAACAGGAACAGCTGTCTTAGTTTGAACCAGATACAGAATTCATTAAAGAGAAGCTAAGTACAATAACCTGGACAACTGTTTAAAGCGTCTTGGAACATCCTGTGCAGAAGGGTCAAGCTTAACTAATTGAACGTAAATCAAATTAATGTTGTCAGCTGCAATAATGTAGATTCTAACGAAGTGTGTGCTCTTAGTAAAATGTCATTTCTAAATCTTGATAAATATTTCAAATTCCAAGGAGTAATGATAATAGTAATAATAATAATATTAACTTGCCTGTAAAATTGCCATTGCCTACTAACAAACTTCACCTTTTCTGAAAACATTCATTTGCTCCCAAAGACGCCTGTTCATGATGGTTGAACAATTAGAAATTCTGAATAAATACCATATTTAAAAAAAATAATGATTATCTATCTTTATCGCCGTAAGTCAATCTACGGTAATCATTATATGTTCATGATAGAACTAAATGTCTTTGAGATGCACAAACAATAGTACTTCTGGTTTTACCATTTCTCAAAAGAATGTAAGAAATCTTAATTTTAGCTGTGGTATTCGCCAATTTGTGTGATATCCAGGTTCTTGAGGTGACATAAACCTGGAAATTGACAGGCAACTGAAATATTGATAAGGATGACAAACGCATTTAAAAAAAAAAATAAGGTAAATAATCATGCCATAAGAAGAGGCAGGTAAACCATACCAGAGAGCAAAGATGTTTGTGATGTTAAGGAAATTTATTTGAAAATGAATTTTGCATAAAACCAAAAGTCAGATGTAAGTTTTGGTATATTTCTTAACATAATGATCACGTTCATGTTCAAGACAATCAGTTTTGTGATTATTTCATAAACAACAATTAGATTAGATATGCTTACATATGTGACAATAAATACACCAATAAATACAAATATGCAAATGAATAAATGAATACATAAGCGAGCAATATGCAAACACACACATAAAAATATAGATAGGTCAGGGGCCATAAGATTGTAAGCAATTGAGCAAGTAAGGGATGAAATCAGGAAGCAAACAAGTAAAATTTGTAAGCAATGAAATAAGTAGATAAGCAAATATGCAGATAAATATGTAAAGAAGTAATTCTTGTTCAATGATAGCATTCACAGAAGATTTCTACCTATATGAATCATAGGTATTTCAATATGAAGAATAAACCTATTTGAAG